>NW_027397070.1:59752447-59816411 GCF_003265705.2 Callorhinus ursinus
ACACACACACACACACACACACACACACACACACACACACACTACACTTTCTTTACCCGTTAATCCATCAATGGGCACTGAAGTTTCTGTGTTGGCTATATTAACAGGTCTTTCGAGACTGGACACAGGGAGAATCTAGGAGCCATACCTTGTGGGTAGATGGTACCTTACAGCTTTCTCAGTGTTGTGAGAAATTATGAAGTTCAAAAGAAGTATAAAGGGTTTTCTTTTCAATAGGTCCAAAGCTAAGGGATTTCTTTCCTTGAAATGTATATTGAAAGTAATATAATAGGACAGCTGGAGATTTTTTTCTTAGTTTTTTGAAGGTTCTCCAAATGCAATTCAAAAGAAGGTACTTTAAACTATATGAGGTCTCTTTGTCAGAAACCAACCCAAATCATATAAGAGGCTGTGAATATACTTCCCCATGGCAAAGGCTTGACCCTTGAGAGTTCAAAGAGTCCTATAAAGGTGCCATAAAGTGGTGGTCTTCAAAGTTTTTTGCTAAAGTATCCCATAACATTATATTGAAAAGCTATGTATCCCTTTGCATATTTTTAATTGACATCTACACTTTAGTTAGAAATTTAAATAGTAGCATGGGATATAATTTTCACCATAGTAAAATTGTAATGGGAAAAATTTTAAAAAACTTTTAACTTTAGAACAGTTTTAGATTTACAGAAAAATTGTGAAATAGTACAAAGTTCCCATATATCTCAAACCCAGTGTATCCTAATGTTAACATCTTATATTAGTAAGTTACCTTTGCTATAGTGAAGGAAACAATACTGGTACAATATTATTAACTAAAGTCCTTACTTTATTCAGATTTCCTGAATTTTTACCTAATGTCTTTTTCCTATGCCAGGATGCCATCCTGGATATCACATTACATTTGGTTGTCATGTCTCCTTAGGCTCCTCTTGGCTGTGACCGTTTCTCAGACATTCCTTGTTTTTGATGACCTTGACATTTTTGAGGAGCATTAGGCATTTTGTAGAATGTCTCTGAACTGAGAGGTGTCTGATGTTTTCCTCATGATTAGACTGGGGTTGTGGGTTTTGGGGAGAAAATCCAGAGAGGTAAAGTGTCATTTTCATCCCCTACATAACGGTTCATAGTATCAGCATGATTTGTTATTGTTAATATTGACCTTGATCACCTGGCTGAGGTAGTGATTGTCAGGTTTCTCCACTGTTCCTCTGTGCCCCACCCCACCCCCTGCTTCTGTACCGTACTCTTTGGGAGAGAGTCATTCTATTCAGCCCACACTTAAGAAATGGAGAGTTGTACTCCTTTTCTTTGAGGGCAGAGAACTTCCATAAATTACTTGGAATTCTTCTGCAAAGGAGATTTGTCTCTACTTTTCCCTTTATTTCTTTATTTGATCATTTATTTGAATCAGTATGGACTCATGGATATTTATTTTACTTTGCATTACAACCCAATACTACTTTGTCAATTTTATTACTCAGATTGTTCCAACTTTGGTCACTGGATGTTCTTTCTGTTGGTCCCTATGTCCCTTTGTCATACCCCCTGTCAACAAAGGGGGTCTTGTTTGTTTTTGTTTTTTGTTTGCTTTTTGAGCACTACCTTACTTTCCAGCACTACAAGATGCTCCAGGCTTATCTTGTATTTTTTGCCGGATTAAAAAAAAATTCCCAGTGCTCCACCTATTTAACCCACACCCTGCAAAAAACCTGATAATCACTAATCTTAGTCACCACTATAGTTTTGCCTTTTCCAGAATGTCATATTGGTATAATTTTTTACACTTTTTCACACTGGCCTCATTACTTAATACACATTTTAAGACTCACCCATGTCCTTTTGTGGCTTGATAGCTTATTTCTTTTTATCACCAGATAATAATTCCATTGTGTGACTATACCACATTTTGTTTATACATTCACTTCCTGAAGGACATCTTGGTAGCTTCTAGTTTTTGGTGATTATAAAGGAAGCTGCTATAAACATTCATGTGCAAGTTTTTATGTGGAGAGAAGTTTTCAAGTCAGTTGAGTAAATATGTAGGAGTATGATTGCTGGATCATATGGTAAGACTATACTTAGCTTTGTAAGAAACTGTCAAACTGTCTTCCAAAGTGGCTGTACGGTTTTGCATTCCCACTAGCAATAAATGAGAGTAAACATTACTAAACTGAAAATAAGAGAGGTGGGAAGACGAGAAAGAGGAGGAGGAGAAGGTGGGGGAGAGAACAGAGAATGAGAGACATTTCAGATGATAGCCTCAGTATAACATACGTATAATTGGAGTCCGACAGGACATTCTCTTCAAGAATGTGGCAAACGATGTATTTGAAGAGATAATGGCCAAGAAGTTTCCATATTTAATGGAAGACATAAAGTATCCCGCAATTTTGGTTTTTATTTGTAGGAGGGGGGAAAACTGTTGATATAGGTTTGTATATCAGCCAAAAAAAGCAGCTCCAATTGAATCTTGGATGGCCCAATGTATTTAATTCTATTTGTGAACATGAGAGGGATAGTAAAAACAAAAGAAAGAAGAAAAGAAGGAAGGGAAGGAAAAAGGGGGAAAAAGAAATAAACAAGCTTCATCCCACGAGCAGTCTAATACCGAGAGCAGTAGGGAAAGATTGATAAAGAAATGGACTCAAGGGGCACCTCGGTGGCTCAGTTGGTTAAGCATCTGCCTTTGGCTCAGGTCATGATCCCGGAGTCCCGGGGTTGAGTCTCAAGCCTGAATCAAGTCCCACATTAGGCTCTCTGCTCAGTGGCGAGTCTGCTCCTCTCTCTCCCTCTGCCCCCCAACCCCCGCTCATGCTCTCTCTCTCAAATAAATAAAGTCTTAAAAAAAATGGACTCAAGCACTATTGCTGCCATGTTTGGCCTTAAAAACATCATTTAAAAGCAAGGTCGGCTTCTTTCTTTAAAATGAGGAAGATGACCAAACCTGGCTTCTACTTTATAATGACTGTTACTATGATGGTACTTGTGATGTATTTCTAGATCCTTGGTCAATTTTTTTCTATAAATTCAAATTTATTGAAATTGTTCTTCCTAAAGTCACATACTATAACAAACTTAGCGGTTTTGCTCCTCTTTTTTTTTTTTCCCAAGGATCAGTAAACCATAAAATAGGGAGTATATTTGGATTTCAGTTTGTTTTCATGTAAACTTATCTGCATTTTCTGTAAAGTTACAATAATGTTCTTTTTGATTCATATTTCTGAGTATTTTACCAATTTAGTAATCTAAGAAATTTAGATTGAACACTTAATATTTTATTATGTTCAACTGTTTTATGTTAAATTGCTTTAAGCCACTTTTCAATCCATGGGGCTAAGCCGATTTAAATTTGTTGTGTATGAAAGGTCACTTTGTGAGCAGCTACTCCAATGCCATTAAATTTCAATTTGTGTGTTATTTTACCTAATTCTGCAGTTCTAAACAGATTCCTCAAAAGTTACAAGAAAAAAGAAAGTTACCAATGGTTTGTTTTCATTAATCCGAAATTATACTTCTGTAAGTGAAGCGTGAACACCAAATAGTGTGATTGGTGAAACATGTTCTTCAGAATTTGTGCAACACACAGATAAGTGCTGTGAAAATGCACATCTATTTTAAAAATGCTTCCATTTTTTTAGAGCATTTCTAGAACTCTTCTTTGACATTTGTCTTTAGAGCCCTGCAGCACACTTTTTTTAATTTAAAGTCAATTAGTCAACATATAGTACATCATTTTTTGATGTAGCGTTCAATGATTCATTGGTTGCGTATAACACCCAGTACTCATCACAACACATGCCCTCCTTAATGCGCATCACCCAGTTACCGCATCTCCCCACCCACCTCCCCTTCCACAACCCTCAGTTTGTTTCCTGGAGTCAAGAGTCTCTTATGGTTTGTCTCCCTCTCTGATTTCTTCCCATTCAGTTTTTCCTCCCTCCCCCTATGGTCCTCTGCACTATTTCCTATATTCCACATATGAGTGAAGCCATATGATAATTGTCTTTCTCTGATTGACTTATTTCATTTAGCATAATACCCTCCAGTTCCATCCATGTCGATGTAATAGTAGATATTCATCCTTTCTGATGACTAATATTCCATTGTATATATGAACCACATCTTCATCCATTCATCTATTGAAAGACATCTTGGTTCCTTCCACAGTTTGGCTATTGTGGACATTGCTGCTATGAACATTGGGGTGCAGGTGTCCCTTCTTTTCACAACACCCACAGCACACTTTAAAAGAGATTGTGTCTGGTGGCAAATCTTTGATTTGATTAATAACCCAATGGAATGTGGGTCTGATTAATTACCCAAAGGAGTTTGGGTTAAGACTAGTGACATGTTAAAATGGGAATTAATATTTAATACCTATTATGTGTTAGATGCTTGACTTAGGGTGGCCAATGAATCTGGATAAACTCATTTTGGGTCAAAAACAAAGTGTAACTATAGAATATGGACGAATGTCATGGATGATTTTCCCACTGGAGGCAATGCAGCATGGCAGGAAAGTATTTGTATTTACTAAGGCTGACAGGTTTGAATTATCATCCTAACACTCTCCACCCACCCTCATCACTTGGCCTGAGTCCAGGCACTTAGACTCTGAGACTTGTTTCCTCATTTGCAAAAAAAGCTGACTAAACCTGTCTCAATAAATTTTCAAGAGTAAAATCTTTAAAAATACAAAATACTTAGCATAATTAGGCCCCCTTCCCTCTTCTGAAGGTGACAACTGTGAGGGGGAAATACTCGTTAGGATGAAGGTGGCCCAGTATTCTTTTTCATTGAATATTATTATTTTATGGTTGCATTTTCCTATTTTCTCATCAGATACCAATTCCAAGGTTATTTGTTACTTTTCTACATGGGGCAAAGATCTGCTTGCCATTTTGGTGTTTTGGGGCAAAGGGACTGTGTGCATGTGTGAGTCACCTAGTTGTGGGATGGGATGATAGAGGGGGTTGTGAAAGATGAAGCTGAACACATAAGTTGAGACCAGATTATAGAGGGCTTTGAATGACATATTAAAGGTTGAGACATTATCCAATAGAAAAGGTGGCTACTAAGAGCTTTGGAGCAGAGAAAAAATAAGTTTTGTCTGTGCTTTGGGAAGATAATTGACATGCTAGACAAAATTTCCTGACAGTGGGGTCTGTTTCTTACTTATCAGCACATCCTTTACTCTTCTTTATACCAATGAAAAGAAAAACGAATGGCTGGATGGGAGGATGGGAGTGGCAATCAGAACACAGCGGGAGACCATGATGGGCTGGAAGAAAATGTCACGGAGTTACTCCAGACACAGTGACTGGCTGAGTGTCAGAGCGGAGGAAGATGGGGGAGACTTGAAAAGAACCCTGAGGCAGCTGGCTTGGATGACAGCTCAGGGTGGGTGGCCGGGTGGTTGCCATTAACAGAAATAGAAAACACAGAGTGAGAAACCAGTTCTGAAAATTAGAGGAAACAAGTCTGATTTTAGTTCAGTGAGTTTGGAATTGAGGTGGAAATGTCCAACAGGCAAAGGAGAACACAGGTCTGGGTTGAGCAGAGGTCAAGACTAATGATAAAGCTATGTTTGTGGAAGTCATATCCATAAAGGTGTTAGCTGAAGTCTTGGGGGCAGATGAAATGATCCTTGGAGAATGTTGATCAAGACTGGCCAGTTATAGGAGCATGGAGAATACTCACATTACGGGATGGCTGTAGGACAGGAATCACAAAAAGATAGTAGGAAAAATGGGCACAGATATACGATGAGAGGGCAATGTCATGCAGCCTAAAAAGAGAAGGGCCCAGGAGAAGGGACAAGTGCAAGTCTGGAAGGCACTGGTAGGTTTGCCTGGAGGAGATGGCCCGTGAGCTCTCTGAGAGCTTTGCCACAGGGAAGACTGGAGCTGATTACAGTGATGGGTCAAGTAGAGGCTGGGCTGTTGGAGACAGAAGTGCTTCCTCTTTTATCTTCAACTATCTTTTGTTAGTCTCTTTAGAAGATTCTTCTCTGCTGCCTCAGTAAATGCTGATGTTACCTAAGACTTTGTCCTTGGCTCTATGCTTATAACAGTTAGGGTTCTCTTGGTTTCAAATAACAGAAAACAACTCCAGCTGGCTTGAGCAGAAAGATTTATTGGAAGGATACAGGGTTACCTCATAGGACCCAAAGTGTTATGACTGGGCTTTGCACATAAGCTTTAACCAGAAAGCAAGTACCATAGGGTTTCTCCAGCTTCATTCTTGTTCTCCTCTAGCTATTTCACTTTCTGCTCTCATTGCAAACCAGCTGCCTCGGTTTTCCAGGCCATGTGGTGGAAAACATGTCTGCATTTGCTCCTGAGTCATAACCACCCACTCAGCCACTCAGAGGAGCACTGCTATGTCTCACTCACTCTCCTTCTTGATGTCTCCCAAGGTAAGGGATGGAGTTGATCAACTTGCATGGTTGCCCACCCTTGGGCCATTCAACTGAGGGTAGAACAACAAGGTCACACTATACAGACAGCATCATGTGGACTTGGGGATGAGGGTAGGGACTGGGACCTGGAAGTGAGAAGCTGAAGGGAAAACTTACAGGATGAGGATTTGGATTGGGCCTAGGGGAAGTGATAAGGAGGAGAGAGTGACATGAGCAGCTTCTCACCTCCCCTTTCTTTTTGATCTTTGCTCTGAGAGACTGGACCCTCCTAAGCAGCAAATCCTAGGCGTGCTCTCCATCCTAGACTAGGTGCAATTTCTTCTAAGAAAGTGGAATGGCTGCCTGGCTTTTACCAACTTCCACTCCCTGTGACCAGCCCTCAGTACACTTGGGAGTGTCCAGTGGCCATGTCTATACCCTCTAGATGAACCAGAGTGGACTGATCCAGAGGCCAACCAGAGCCTCTTTCTGGGGTCTTTGGACTTGGAACTGGACAGATCATGGGCCAACTCCTTTTTGGAACCAAGTGAGGCTGATGGTTCATATGGCACAGAGGCGGGGTCTGGAGGTACTGCACTGCTAGTTATCTTGAAACTCAGCTGCACTACTGCCCTCCTTATGTTAAGACTGTAAGCTAGCCCAGTATTTTCTAGTAAGTTCCCTTTGCATCTAAGCTCGTTTGGGTAGATTTCTGTCATTGAGACCGAAAAAAGCCTGGACTAATCCAGGGTCAAGGGAGTTGCCCAATAGCCATTCCCAGCCTGGCCTCTTGCCTCCCACATCAACTGGAGAAAGTGAATCCTCTCTTTCTCTTGTCATGTTTCCCCGTTGAAATAACATCCAAATGGTGACTGCAATTCAAGGTTTTGGCATTATGGCAATTTCTGAAATACTGGCACTTTGTTGGTGGCTTACTCTGATTTCGATATTTAAAAAAATCTAAAATCAGTATCACTTATATATTGAGATGAAGACCAATGACTCAACTATTTAAGTTCTGATGAAAACACTTTCTGAACAAAACTCTACCCAAAGTCAGAAAGGGCTTTCCATCAGCTGTAACAATTTGTACTAAAACACACATGATACTCAAGGATACCTTGGATCCACTTTGTTTTTGAAACAATATTCATTTGTACTTCTCAATGATTTTCAAAGTTTTCTTCATTTTTGATAATGTTTAGTTTGCTGATCTTTGAATAAGATTTTTAAAATAGTCTTTTTATTTTGGAGTAGCTTTAGATTTGCAGAAAAATTGTGAAGATAGTACTATTTATTATTAACTAAAGTCCATTCTTTATTAGTCCTTACCTAATGTTCTTTTTTCTATTCCAAGAAGATCAAATTATATTGTTTTGTCTCCTGAGGCTCCTTTGATTTATAACAGTTTAAGACCTTGTTTTTAAGTTTGTCTGCCAATAATTTGTGTTCAAATGATGCTTGTTTAATTTTTCTATTGTAGAAATGTCTATTTTTACTTGATCTTTAAATGTTTACTGCTTTTAAAATTTGAATTAGATGTTTTCCTAATGTTAACGTTACGATTTCTGAACACTTACAGCTAAAATATTGGCACTGATACCAGCAATTTATGTAAAATACATACTGAGGGTCCCGTGTCACAGTTTCTGTTCCGGTACAGCAATTACCAGATCCCACGGACCGACGGGCAAAAGACGGAGAATGTGAACGCAGACGGCACAGGCTCTTGGTGCAGGCAGGGCTACCCACAGCCAGGAAGTGTGCAGCAGAGGACAGCAGAGTAGCCACACGAACCCCACGCCCAAGCCATCTGAAAGGGCTCCGCAAATAAGTCTTTTGCTCCCAGTATCCTTCCTTATTGCACGCTGTCCTTCCTCTGTATACAGCTGGAGAAGACTTACTTGTGTCAGCCCAATCTGGTTTTTTTTGCCCTAGGGCCATTTTTCAATGATGATTTTGACACTGGGTCCATTATGTTAGAGAAATCTTAAGTCCTTGTTTTTCCAATGCTTTTTTGCTCATTGCTTGGAACATCGTTAAGCACTCAGTACACACTGGTGCTATTATTTGTTCAAAAAAAGTTGAATGCAAGAAGGAAACTGGTACCACTGGCAGGAAAGAGTGACTTCTCTCCAGACATTAGGAACCAATGAGAATTAGGGAGCGAGCAGGTGGAGTGGTGAGGACTAGTGAGTGGAGCACCCCAGCCCACAGTGTGGGTGAGTGTGGTTGGTTGAGAGTGAAGAGGAAGCGTGGGGGCCCGCCCTAGTGGCCAAGCCAGCAACAGCCTCGCTCAGGGCTGCTAGCCCCATGGAAGACTACCTGTAATGACCACCTACCTCTAGGATTCTGCGATGCAAGTAATAGCAGCATCTGAAAACCACAATGGAGAGTTTAATCACAAGTATGCAGCATAATTACATCACTAACGGAGCAGAGTTTGACATTTAAATATACATTACAATCTATTTGTCTCCCCAGAAGTTGCCAAAAGCAGTTCACAATAGTTAGGCTTCATTTTGTCCATAGTTCATGGCATATTCAAAGTCTTTAAAGCTGACAAGACCGTCTGAGTCTTGATCTACTTCCCTGGAAAATGAAACAAAAAATTATTTAGTTATTTACAGGTTATTTTTGTTACACTTCTTCATCAAGAGAACTCTACAATCTTTATTTCTTTGCATGTCTATGAGTGAGAGGCACCTACTTGAAGGCAAATTTGATGCCTATTTTTTTCTTACACTGATAATGCCTATGGTGGGAAGGAAAGGAAAAGGTATTTACTAAAACCTACAAAAATAATATATTCAATACATTTAAAGGAATGAAGCCAAATGCACAGGTTTTTTTTTTTAAAGCAGAAATGATGGTTTTTGTCATCATCCTGTGCATTCTTTCTGTGATATAGTAACAAATATATATGCAATACACAACAGAAATGTGGAATAAACCAACGAGAGATAAGAAAAATGTTTGGGGAATAAATAGCAATGATGGGAACAATGATTGACATCTGCACTGAACTGCCTTGGCATTCCTCGTCTCATTGAATCTCGGCATGGTGCTGGGATGGGTCCACTTTACAGACAGAGACACTGAGCTGAAAGCGGTCCACCAACTTCACAAGATCACACCGCTGGTAAGTGGGCAGACTTGGAACGCAAATCGAGACCATGACATTCCCAAACCAAGGCCCTGTAAGTACTCTACTGCACGTTGCCTCCCTACGTAAATAGACTAGTCCAAGGAGAAGGGGTTGTATTGCAATTTTACGTGGCTAACTCTAGCTCCAGAAGTCTTCACTGGCCTCAGAAGTTGTGTTAAATCCTCACAACATCCGATCAGCTTTTCTGACTCCTAGGAAGAGCAGTGAAGATGGGAGCCTCTGGCTGGTTGGCTGAGGCTGTGGGTGGCCTCAGTTGGGTTGGCCCTGTGTGTCTCGAGAACCACTGAGACAGGAGCATTGCTCCCTCAACGGAGACAGAGAAATCGCGCCCCCTCCACATGGGAAAGATAACACATGTCAGAAGGACAAAAATCACATTAGAAACACATTTCAACCATGACCAGGAAAGGTAACGTTTATTTCAGAAGTGTGTTTGAAAGGGTAACTGATGAGCAGTGGTCACAATTCCTCTTTGGGGGGCCTTCTAAAACAATGCATTACATTCCTTATGTAGAGCTCTTGTGGTTGATGCAAATTACATTTTGTTGAAACAACAAATGGTATCAACCATGACATAGGGCTTTTGAAAGCAAAGACTGGCCCAAGTAACAGAGCCACTAATCACTGTAATAGTTTTAAAGCAGGCTTTTAAAATATTGAATTCTAAAATAAACTTTCTGAATATTTCATGCCAAAGTCTCCGAAGTCTATAATGGTTCTGGATAGTGATGATAATTTTTCATTCTTTTGAAGTAGAGAAAATCCCTACTTCTCTGCCCCAGGGCGAAACCATGTTGCAGTGTGTTCGTAGAAAATGACTGCAGACTGCAGAGGCCATTATTCTTGCTACTTCTTTTGGTAAAATATACATGATGATTTCATGCTATACAGGACCAAAAGCAGAATGTCAGATCTCTTCTAAGGGATTAGAAATAATCAGTATCACATGTTACTGACTATGGAATATAAACCTTCCCTTTTATTAAATTAGATAATTGAAGATTCTTAATATTGCCTACATGTTTTTTCTGAAGGAATTGGATTAGATAAGTGTCCTTTTTTTCTTTCCACTCTGAACTGGTATGGTTGAACTATAAATCCCAGAGGGTGGGTTAAGAGGATAACTAGAAAAGTAATGTTTAGAATAAACTGCTTCCGATAATATTTTCTCAGTGTGTTTGTTCACTTACTGAGATGCTGAATGTTTGTGGAAAAGGGAATCCCTTTTTCTCAGTAAATAATCTTCATTGTAATTGCATTCACTTATTTTTCTTGCTGTCTTTGCCAAAACTGCCCATCATAAAATGGGCACGGTATAACCAAGAATCGTTAAAATGGAAACATTTATTCATAAGGTTTGTAGTGGTATTTTATTCACATAGTGAATGGAGGAACATTGTGTTTATATTTAGAATGAGACGGGGTAAAATATCTTCTATCTTCTGACTTTTCCTCCTCATTATTGTGTGTGTGAGAGAGAGAGAGAGAGAGAGAGAGAGAGAGTGTGGTCTGGTTATCTCAAGGAGGGTGAAGAGGAAATTCATATTTCAGAGCTATAATTTTAAAAGCTGAAATATATTGTTTTTCATTGCGGGCGGAATTGCCTTGAAGAAGGAAGGTTTCACAGCACCCACACTTGAATAGCAGAGTGGTGGAAGAACAGATGTGGCTGGTGGCTAGAAGTAGTCTGCGCGGAGATGAAGAAACGTCATTAGGACCAAGTTTCATTGTTCCTGTTTACCACATTCCACCTCAACAGGAGTTTGCTCTGGTTCTGAAAGGAGGGTGTGCTGTTTTGGTGTCACCAACACACATTGAGCACAAAATACTCCACTGCCTTTCACCCCAACTAGAAATGAATTCAAGGAGGGTGAGAACTTTCTCCTGTTTCTGGCTGTGTCCCCACCTCTCAGCCCACAGCAGACGACAAATGTTTGCAGAGTGCATGAATTTGTGGAATCAACAAATCTGGAGAAACAGCTGACAACATTATGGAATATCTACCAACTCCCAGGAAGGGTTGGGGGTCAAAGAAAGAGAGTATATTGTCACTGCTTTTACGGAGCCTGGAAACCAGCCAGAGAAATAATATGCACTGAAGAAGGCCCCAAGGAACCATCACTCAGGGACCCATAAGGAATAGTCAATTATGGTCTCCACACCCAATCGCATTTTGTAAACACAGACTAGGTACAAGACAGACCAGGTGAAAGAGAGATGAGCTCTGGCAAATGAGGCTGCAGAGCAGAACACGGATAGAAGGAACCACTTGAATGTCAGACTGAACAACACAGAGATAAATACAGAGCAGGAAATTGGAAACTGAGGCAGATGCTAGCCACATCTGAGTCTAACCTGCCCTATAGCCGAAGCCCGAGCACTCCGACCCAGCTAAGTAGCAGCTCTTCCGCCAGACACGTGGATATAGATACAGACAAGTATATAGGCATCTATTTCAGAACTGGCTTTTTTTTTTTTTTGAGCTTTTATATTTGAGTTTATTCTTCATTTAAAACACTACTATAGTTGAATATTAAAACAAAAACAATAGCAAGTAGTGAGCTATGATTATAGTCCTTCACTCATTCACTACTGCATATAAAATGCCAGCAGTGTTTTTCACTGGCCCCATGAAGAGGTCTGACACTGAACACCACCCCTGGGATGATGTTCATCATCCTCATAGGCTTCCCTATTGTAATGGCGCCGTCTTTCCTGATTTGGATCAAAGTCCACCAGTTCTACCTGGTCCATTTCATCAGTCTCTTCTACTTCCTTCCTCTCAGGTAGGAGTTTTTCCAGCAAAGAAAGTTTATCAGGAGAGAGAAAGCCATTCTCAGGAAAGTTTACCTTAAATTCAATGATAAGGCGACCCTTCTCATATGGTCTACGATAAATTGGCATGCCTTCATTTAGCACACACTTGATATCTCCATGCTTGACAATTTGACCTGGGTGAGAGGTGATGACGATGGTTCGGTTGTCAAGAGTAGATACTGGCTTTTGAAAGCCACACAGCGCTTCAACCAGCTGTATGTCCATACACATGAAGAGGTCTTCTCCTCGCCGAGTAAAAACAGCGTGGTCCTTCTGATCTAAAACAATGATAATATCTCCTGGTTCCAGTCCTGGTTCTTGGTCTCCTTCACCATGGAATGTTATCTTCTGGCCGTCCTTCATGCCTTTGTCAATATGAACTTCTAGAATCTTCTTCTCTCGAACTATCTTCCTCCCATTGCAGCTTTTACATCTGTCTTTGGGACTGATCCGTTCCCCATGGCCCTGGCACTCCATGCACACAGACTGAATTTGCTGAACCATTCCAGGTCCTATCTGATGAATTCTTATTTGTATTCCAGCAAATGGGCAATTGGGACAACATTCGACTGCTCCTTTCTTACCACCTCGGCCTTCACATTTATCGCAAATCACATTCTTTTGCAGAGCTAGTTTTCGTGTTGCACCATTATATAAATCTTCTAAGGTTACTGAGAGCTGATGCACAACATTTTTACCTCTCCTTTCTCTCTGCATCCTTCCTCCTCCTCCAAAAAACATATCAAAGATGTCCATGGGGGAGCCAAAACCACCACCAGCTCCACCTTCTTTAATTGCCTGTTCTCCTCCTTTGTCATATAATTCCCTTTTCTTTGCATCAGAGAGTACTTCGTAAGCTTGAGAAATCTGTTTAAACTTCTCTCCTTCATTTGGATTCTTATCAGGGTGGTACTTCAAGGCCAGTTTCCTGTAGGCCTTTTTCAATTCCTCTTGGGTGGCTTTGGGTTTGACCCCCAAAACATCATGGTAAGTGGTTTCTTTCACCATTTCCTACAGCCGGTGAGAGGGCCGAGGCCAGTGTGGGGGAGCGGGAAGGGGTGCGTTGCTGGGCGCAGCTCGGGCAGCCGCCGCTGCTCCGCGTCTCACCGAGCGTTCTGGAAAGTTCCCCAGAACTGGCTTTTCAAAGGAGTTAACAAAGCTCATATAGATGTAACGAGAGGAAAATGTAGATGTAACGGTTACAATGGTAACCGCTTTCTAGAAATGTAGGTCCAGTTAGATTGAAAGCTTCCTGGTTTGCTTGTTTTTGAGATGCAAAAGGAAGATGTGGGACTGATTTGTGGAGCAGAGACTCAGCAGAGCTGAGCTGCTCTGTGTAACTCGGCACGAACTATTTAGGACCCTCGGGTGGAAGGGGATGACAAGCCAGATAAGAGAGAGAAGAGGAAGAAGGGGCATGGAGAAGCAGAAGGTGGGGACGCTCCATGAAGGGAAGTGGCCCCTGAGAAAGTCTGCAGGGGTGTGGTGATCAGAAGCCCTTTAATTAACTGCTACGTTTACCGTGTGTTTCAAAGGTGTCTGTATTACTCGTTATAACCTCCCGTATCTTCACCAAGGGGTGCAACAGGCACACACTCTACTGGGGATGGTGTGTGTTAAGTGTGTGTGTTGGTGGGGGGGTTCTGTGTTGACTTCGAAGCTTAAGACTGAGTTAGGAGAGGAGTTCCACCTAAGCAGGTACAGTAAGAACAGTGGGGAAGTGTTCAATGATCCATCAGGCGAATTAATGCAGAGAACTGCGAACTCAGAGTCATGGGCCTCCCAGAAATTGTAAAAAAGCTCCGGAAATGCTTTAAAATCCTGCAGGGTGTGCAATGGGGCTTCCCGGCAACACTGTTTTAATTGTGATGCACAGGAATACCCAGGCTGACACTGGGACACATCGAGAATTTCAGGCAAGACCAGACTGTGTCCACTTAGCTAGGTTCTGACAGTTTTCTGTTAAAATATAAACATTTTCTGACTCATCCTGTAAGTGGTTATAATTACTTTCATCAGCATGAGCTTTAGCATTTGTCTGTTACATCCTGACTTGTTAAGCAAGATTCTGTTCTCTCCTTTTTGTGCTGCTGTGTGGACTCCAACAGCCCGGACTAGATGGGCTGTGACCCAGAGGCTAAGTGGGCCCTACCCTGAAGGAGCCAGGGTTTCACACTGCGAATCTTTTACTAAGGGAGGCCAGAGTGTTGCTTTAATACGTTCTGAAGAGAAACATAGGGGGTTTTCTAATTTTAAAAATATATAAATAGTGACTGTTTTTCACAAGTAGTAGGTGTTTCTTGTACGAAAATATTTACACAATAACTATTTCTTGTAATCTTGAGAAAGTAGCTATTTCTTGGGAAATAGTTTTTGTAAAATAATTCAAGATTGCCGCATAGCCAGGTCTCCCAAGCTGGATTTCAGACTGGAGTACGTGCTTTTGCCCAAGTTACTTAAAAAATTTTTTAAATAAATAATTTTTTTAAATTAAAAATGAAGGAAAGAAACAAAGAGGTAATGGTTTAATTTCATTACATTGAAACAAAGGAATATTCTCTATCAAAATGATATAGAGACTATAAACGTGACGTTTTTGAATGGAAACAAGAACACAAACTAGTATGTATTATAATTACAATCTTACAAATGTCTAATTCATTTGGGCAGAAATTGAATGTGAAACAGTAAGCAGAAACTTCTCTTTTGGGTTATTTTGTCTTAGAGTATTTTTTTAATATTATTGATATTTTTCAACTGAAGGAATATTTTCTTTCAGTCCAAATTTTCTAAAAAGCTGGCCTTATTTGACAACGTGTAAACCCTCAACAGCTAGAGCAGCGTTGGGCTGGATAATCCTTTACTGTGGGGGTCTGTCCTGGGCGCTGCAGCATCCCTGGGCTCTATCTTCATGATGTCCGTGGTACCCTCCCTCCTCACTCCCCAGCTATGGCAGCCCAAAATGTCTCTGGATATTGCCAAGTGTCCCTTGAGGGACAAAATTGTCCCTGGTTCAAAAGTACTAAGCTAGAGGAACCACAGTTGGAGGCAATTCTTTGGAACATTCCAGCTAAATCTACATTTACCACAATAATTGCTCTAAGGACTTTTTTTTGTTAAACAGGTGATTTCAGGGGCAGCTGAGGCACACGTTTCTTGGATGGATTATGCAGATAACTGCCCAACGCTCTTTCTTGCTGACACCAAGGTTCTGAATTGAGCCCAGAGAAGACCGCACTCGAGAGGCAAGCTCTTGGTGTGATAACAGAGCCAGTAACAGGCACATCTGTGTTCCCAGCAAATACACTGACAGACAGCAATTATTTTGAAAGTTGGCCCTGTATTTGATTCACCTCCAACGTGAATGAGAAATTTAATGTGGAGGCAAAGATTTAAATTAGAAAAGTTTTCTTGGTGGAATTTTTGGGGTGGGGGAGAAAAGGAGAGAGAATCTCTTTCTCTTTGATTCTTTATGGAATAATTTAAGCTAAAGTCAAAACTGCCATCACATTAGGGACAAAGCTGTCATCCTGACTGAGCAGTGAGAATAGAAATTACCCTCCAAGCAAGGAGCCCCTGCTGGGGATGAGAGGACCCGCCAATTGAAGATGTGATGATGACAGCCTTCTCTTCTGAGGAGCCCGCTGGTTCTTTCCACCGGCGAGCTTGCCTCTTTGTTGATGAGAGTCCTGCCGGGCTCTATGGCAATCCAGTTGGTAATGTGTTTATTAATTTTACCTTTTTAAAGACACGTGTTAAGAAAAGCCATTCAGACACGCAGGAAAGATAAAAAGAGATGTGTGGATGGTTTCTGGTCTTTTCTAGGTTCCTGTGGGACTCTGGCTGTTCAGTGAGTGGTGGACTCCCTGTGTACCCACCTCATGTTCTCACCCCTATCTTTTAGCCCGGTCATGGCTGGAGTACCACCCCTCGGTGCACCCCACACCAAGTAGCTCTCCCTGTCTTCCTGGGACTGCTAAAACCCGGGGGTGGCCCTCGCATGGATACTGTCTGGAAGTGTGAAAAAATAAGGAGTTGACACCCCACGGGCCAACCCCTGCCCAGGGAGGGAGAAGGCGTCAGTGGATGTCGGCTCTCTCCTGTCCCTCAGGCAGGTAGACAACTCTGAAGTCTTACGCTCGGCTCCCTGGAGGTTCTGGTAGGATCAAGCTCTAGTCGCTTCCAGAAGTCACAAACTTGGTTCACAGATCCTTGTACTGGCTTGCCCTCAGTCTCTGTTCTGCGCTTGCTCATGGAGGTCATTTCCCAAACAAACAACCTGCATGCGATTCCTCACCTAAAGCCCCACTTTCAGGAAGAACCCAGGCTGAGACACAATGGAAAGTTTATTTTGAGAGATAAAGTTCTCCTGGGGCATTTCAGTTGCCATCAGCAATAACCTGTCACGTCAGGTTCTCAATTCAGGTGAGGGGTGTCTCACTACTTGAAATAGATCAGAGTGTTCCTCTGGAAACATTTTTAGAGCAAATGAAATACTGCCTTTAAGAAGAGCTCTGAAGTTTGAAGCTCAAGACAACTGAAATGCCAGGGGTCACCGGAAAATGATAGGAGCAGTCTTCTCTGTCTCAAACACGTGTCTTATTTAATAATATTTAGTCTGTCAGCAATTAATTATTCCTTTAGCATGAGAACAATATGTTCCTAGGTATAAGAGAGGACTCTGGCCTCAGAGTGGATACAGAGGTGCAGCTGTGGACTGGCCATGAGAAGGTGGTGGAATTGGGTATGTTGGGTGAACCGTGATGGATAAAAGGCTGGCCAGACCAGGTCAGGAATGAAGAATGACACAAGCCAGGCAAAACTTAAGACCAGGTTCAGCTTTCTAAATGAAAGACGCAGTGAATTTTGTTGGGTCCTTCCCCAGCATCCATCCTATACCCTCTGTGCTACTCGGCAGCTGTGTGATTTGGGTGGATGGCTTGCCACTCCAAGTTCCAGGAGTGGGAGCTAACTCGCCAAAGGCAAGCACTATAATCCTCTCTCTCCTCACCACAGTGATTGGGTTCAAGGATCGACTGGCCAGTTGGTACATGGCATTTCTCCCTTGGCCACTGCTGACTGGTAAAGAGTTGGTTCGACCATAATGAAGCCTAGGAATTCTGTTTGTGAGTTAAGGAGAAGCCCTTTCCTTGGATAGCTGGAATGCAGAGGTGAGGCTTGGCGTTACAACTCTCCTTTTCCTACCACAAGGATGCAATCTCCACAGTTCGGTGAACCAATGGTGCATTGATCCAAAAATTTTCTGTACATGCTTGTAAATGTCAATTATCAGCCCAAGAATGGGGCTATCCATAGTGAGAGAAAGAGTCAGAAGAATAGCAGAGTGAGCTGGAGCCTAATCAAACCAGGCCTGAAGCATGCCTGAGGTCAAAATTCTTAGTCACCTGACCCAGTAAAATCCTTGGGGTGTTTAAGGTGGTCGGAAATGGATTCCTGATACTTTCAAATTACAGTATCCTGACATACCAGGGATCCCATCTGAAATCTTTTCTAAACCTTGCAGTATCTGGAACTTGGCAGACATAGAACAGACACTCATAAATACAATATTTTTGAAATTATTCCATTTTGAAGTGAACCCTAAAATAATTCAGATTTTCTTGTTAGGTGCTATCTCAAGATTCGGGATTATTCTCCACAGTTCTGCATTCTAATGAAGTTACTTTTCTTGCTGCATCCAACAAAAATCTCTATTTGCAGCGCCTTAACTGTGATTATGTGCTGAAAGAGGCTATTGATGGGACCAATATGGTTTTTTCCTTACAGAGCGACAGGATAGATTCTCCAGTCCAAGACAAAAAAGAAAAATGGATATGAAATGCAGTCACAGCTGGCAAAAGTGATTAACTATAAATAATGACTCACTTTTTCCTATTTACTAGGTTTTAAAAATGAGGAGTCTTATTTAAAGCTAGAAATATTTTAAAAGGAGGAAAGAATGTAATTTCAGTATGCTTGATTATTGACTACTTGTGGGCATGTGGATAAATGCAATCAACTTACAGCCCGATGTCTCACTTCCGGCAAATAGTGTCATATTCCTTCTCTAGCAAGTGTTTTAGCAGAGCTACTAATAAATAGTGACATGATCTTTTTTCTCAGTTTGAATCCCTGGAAGAGAAATTGTGATGTAAGAAAACAGCACAGATCAGGCAGCTTTAAGGATAAAGAACAAAAGCCAAAGTGAACGTCTTTGAACCAATTACAGAAAAAATCTGGTTCCTATGCTTTTGGGTCACTAGACCTTCCATTCTTTCCCCACAGCAGCTGTGTGTGACAGGTTTGCTCTGAATATGGCAGGGGGGAAGGCAGCGTGGTCCAGCAGAAATGCCCCAGGAGGGAGCTTTTGTCTCAGCTAGGCTGTGTGACCCTGGGAAAGTGTCTTAGCTGCTCTGAAGGCCAAGCTCTTCACTTGTCAAGAATGGCTGGGCTATGACTTGCCAAGATTTGATACGGCTCTAAATTTTGATCGGTCTAAGCTGGATCTTAATATACAACTTAGTGTCTTTGTGCACAGAACATTTAAAAATACAACCGAACTCCTGTTAGCTATTTTTGCCTTCAAAAAGTACTTTGAATCTTTAACCTTGCAGACAGTTGTAAAGAACCATACGTATATAAATGTAAATGGGGGAAAATGATCCTGCCTTCAACAGTGTGAAATATGAATGGAGAGAAAGCCATTTCTATTTCAAATATATAATCACTTCAGCTGAGATATCTAGTATCATCTTGAACTTGATTATGAGATAAAAGAAACGGGACAGAGATGGCAATCATTTAATCTCTTAAGAACAGCTATTCTGAAGAGCTTTTCACTCTCTGCTCAATAGATTTCTCGCAGGTTATGATCCGGCTAGAAAGAAAGCATAATGATGAGGAAAATTATGTTTTCAATAACACACGCTTTTACAGTACAAGTCCTTCCACAAAGGAGGCAATAAAATGAACTCTGACCACTTTAACAGATGGCGTAATGGCTCAGTGCACAGATGTGGCCTCTCTGAAAGCAACAAGTTCATATCCTTGACTGGAGGTTTAGGAATGAGCTGAACTTTCAAGTGTAATGTGGGAAAGATTACATATGCTCAGACAAGAAAGCTGAGTATTAGTGGACTCAGAGGCTTGAAGAGATGGTCCAAAAGAAAAGGCTTAATGAGCTTCATTTTGCTAATGCAACAAACAGACTTAAAGTTGAAATATGAACCATAAACATTCAACCCGTTTCTAAGTCCCTGCTAATAACATTGTTAGCCACTGTGTGATAGGAAGCTTGCTTTTTAAAAGCATACTTCCTCGGAGTCAGAAGATACCAGTTGTCAAATAATGCTTATCTTCTCTAATAGTATCATGTTTTCAAGTAGAACATATATTTAATAATACATGATAGGGAAACTGGAGAGTTTTTTGTTTGCTTATTTTTTTCCTTTCTTAGGAAATTTGAAGCTAAAGTTTATCTGGAAAAGTAAATGTGCCAGAGATTCAGAATATGCTTTAGAAAATACATGTGGTATCAAAACATAATATAGAGCATCAGTAAATAAAACAGTGTGATTAAGACCCAGCAATCAATGAGTGAGAACAACATCCAGAACATGTACATAGGAATTCACCAAAGGTCAAAAGAGGCATTTCAAATCGGTGGCTATGAAACAGGTGGGTAGGAAAAGGAGCTGGGATAATGGGTTATCCATTCTGACATGGGTGAGGTTTGATTCTGTGGCAGAACTTGCCATATGTTCGACAAAACTTATTTCCTTCTCTTCCAGAAAACATAACTAAACCACGTTTTCCAGCTTCCCTTACAATTAGATGAGACTGGGAGTTCTGGCAATGGAATGATAATAGTATAATAATAGAGAAAAAAAACCAGCCATTGCTCCATCTAATTAAAAGCACTCACATTTCAAAGGAGAGTACAGGACCTGACAGTCACCCTAGGGACTGTGACATGGCCAAATCATACTGTGTTAGTGAAGCTTCACCAGAAATCCAAGGGACTTCTCTATATAGCTTATAGAAATGTTATTTTAAAATTTTATCACGTCAGGTGTTTTTTTTTCATTAAATGAGGATGCAGGAATTTATAAAAATTAATATTTTTAATTGCTTACACTTTAGTTTTAAATAATCCATTTAAGAAAATAAGATTTTACATCTCAGCCCATTTCCAATTGATGTGCATCACGGAGCGGGTGGGAAATCTGGCCTTAGTTCAGAATAATTATAATACATTACTTATGCTTTCATTTACAACGTGCTCCTACCATTTGAAACCTCTGGGTTCTGTGGACAATAATAAACAACATAAAAAATGAATAACATTTCATAATGAAACAATTTCCTCATATTATCAGAAGCTCTCTATTAATAAAGCCCACCTATAATCACAAAGTCACACCAAATGGAATGACCATGAGGGCTTTTAATATGAGAATTTCAATCAAAAGAGATAAAGAAGGTTCACTGGGCATATGACAAGTGTTTACAAAATTATGAAATGCAGAGAAGTGAACATGGCTAAATTAATCAAATCCTAGGCTAAGACCAAGGGACTCCAAGTGCAAGTTCAGAGGGGATATTTTAGGACGGAAACCCGGAAGTGCTTCTTCATATAACAGCTATAAAACAGGACTTGTTTTCTATCCCTGAAATAAAAATAAAGTTCTCAAGGTCGGTATGGGGACGGGGAAAGAAAAGGGGATGTACCCTCCTTAATGAGGTCTCACAAATCTCATGATACCCCCTCGCCCCAATCCTCTCTCCTCCTGCCCAGCACTGAGAATTATTTTCAGGTGGGTGACCACTGTGCTGCAAGCTGGCACGGCATTGGCCTTGATGGGTAGGTGGGCAGGGAAGAGCTTTCAGATGTTTCAGGCTGAGGACAGGAACTGGGGCATCATGAAGGGTTTCAACAATGTGTAAATCACTAAGGGGCCCTGGGGTGCTGGCGGGGCTCTTCCTAGCACTGGGAAGAAACTGGCATCTCCCATAAATGTCCACACTAATACTGATTTCAGGGATTCAGATTACTAGCCCCATCCAGCGTGACATTTTCTGCCCATTATCCAGTCTCTCCTGCCTCCAGGCAGGACCACATCATTGATTACAGAGATTTTCAGCCACTAAAAAAGATCCTGATCATCATTAAAGACATTAAGTGTTGATCTGCGCTAAGTGAGTTAAAAGGTTTGTGCCCTTCTAGTAACAACTCAAAGAGGCTATTTCAGGATATTTATTAAACAAATTAAGTATTTACATTATGCTCAAGCACAGAGGCACAGTCACTGAGCGCGCAAGTGTGAGGAGATGAAACCAAGAGAATTTATGGTGGCAAAACTCTGCTTTTTCAGTTTCCTACAAGTGGGGGCTGAGGACCCACCAAATGCTTGGGAATGCGTCTGAATTGGGCAGGCATCACTGGCCTCCTGATGACCACCTGCACAAATCTTTTTAATGTAGTTGAACTAAGGTAACCAGAAGTTTACCCTGATTCCAGATGTTTTCCTTCTAGAATGTTCAAAAAGCAGTGATTAGGGATTGGAGAGACAATTTAGGAAATCTTCTTCAAAGCCTAAAGACTAAAGAAAATGGGTATATTTCTCCTACAATCCCCCCCAACACTATTAAAAATTTTAATGCCATAATAATAATGGACCTGATCTAAAAAATATTTTCTTCAGCCTATGGTGCACACTATGGCAAAGTTTTCTCAAATACAGCAACAGTCCACGAATACTAGATCATGTGTGTCATGATTATTATTAGCTTTCCTCCTACTTGGCTATAACCTTGCAGTGGGCAGACACCAATACCTCTTGTTCACTGTGCTGTTCTTACACCTGACACAGTCCCTAGCACACACTGGCTGCAAGGAATGTGTGCTGAATATATGAACATGTGAACAGGAGAGTTCGGCGATGGGAGAAAAGTATCACTCACCATTCCATGATCTTGAACCAATTGCTATAATCATTTTGGCACTTTTCCTTCTGACTAGCATAAAAGCATTTTGTATCCTGCTATTTTAAACATAATACAAACATTTCCCCCCATTGGTATAGTCTTTTTTTATTTTTAATGGCTGGCTATATATGTTTTTAATCAAATGGATTTATAATGATTTACTTATTTCTTGAATTTTCAAAAAGACTTTTTGCTTTTGTAAATGTGTCAATGAACACATTCAATAAAAATGCTTTTTCTTAGAAATAGATTACTGAGTTCATTTAGTCATTCATGGGACACACACTAAGAGCCCACTATGGACCAGGTGCATCAGGTTCTAAAGATGTGGGGAAGAAAGAAACAGAGTTCCTTTTAGTCCAGTCAGAGAGAATGAAGTAATTCTGTGTAAAGTAAAATCACCAGTGTGCTAAATGCTCTGAAAGAAAGAGAGAAGGTGCTATGAGATGGTGGGGTAGAGGACTGAGTGGGAAGGTCCGAGCATCGACTCTGAGGATGCAAAACGGGGATGAGATCTGAGGGATGAGAGATAGTTGGGAGGTGCAGAAGGGCTTTCCAGGCAGAGGAACCAGCATGTGCGACAGCCTCACGGCAAGAGAGCAAGGTACTTTCAAGGAATGGAAAGAGCCACCATGGCCAGAGCATAGAGGGAGGATGAGCATGGCACCCAATGAAGCTGGAGGGTGAGTGGGATAAGACTATTCTGGAGCTGGAAAGCCATGTAAGGGTTTTGGTCATAATCCAAGGAGCATGAGAAGCCCTGATGTGCTTCAAGGAGAGGGTTAACGTGCTTAGACAAAAACTTTGAAAGTTCATCCTTGCTGTAGTAGGCAGAATGATGCCCCCCTCCCCGCAAAAGATGTCCAATCCCCAGAACATGTGGTGATGTCACATGAGAAAGAAAAGTAGGGCTGCTGATGGAGTTCAGATTCCTGGCCTTAAAATGGGCAGATTATTCCAGATAATCCAGGTAGGCCCTATGTAATCTCGAGCGCCCTTAAAAGTGGAAGGAGGGTTCGTCTTCCCCTCCGATTCCCCCCCTCTTCATTTTTCCCTTCCTACTTTTTTTTTTTAAGATATAATGTATTATTTGTTTCAGAGGTACAAGTCTGTGATTCAACAGTCGAACCAGGAGAGACTATGGACTCTGAGAAACAAACTGAGGGTTCTAGAGGGGAGGGGGGTGGGGGGATGGGTTAGCCTGGTGATGGGTATTTAAAGAGGGCACTTTCTGCATGGAGCACTGGGTGTTGTACGCAAACAATGAATCATGGAACACTACATCAAAAACTAATGATGTAATTTATGGTGATTAACATAACAAAATAAAAACAAATGTTTAAAAAAAAGTGGAAGGAGGGAAGTAGAAGACTCAGTAAGAGTCAAAGAGAGCTTGGAAGATGCTAAGCTACTGGCTATGAAAATGGAGGAAGGTGCTATGAGCCAAGGAATGTGGGCAGCCTCCTGAAGCTCTGGAAGGGCAAGGAAATAGATTTGCCCCTAGAGCCTCCAGAAGTAAGGCAGCCCTGCTGACACCTTGATTTCCAGCCAGCAAGGGCCACTTTGGACTTCCAACCTCCAGAACTAAAAGGCAATATACATGTGCGTTAAGTCACTAAGTCAGCAGTACATCGTGACAGTGGCCACGGGAAATTAACACAAGAGGGGAAGGCGTCGAGTTTGGTTTTGGATATTTAAGCTTTGCATGTCCTTCATGCGAAGAATACAAATGTTTGGAAGTATTTGCCTGTTTAGCCACTCACCTAACAAGCTGTATGATCTTTAAATAAATTAATATACCATTCATGACCTCACTTTTATCATCTAGGAAAAGAAAATATATTTAAGGTTGGTTCCAGTTCTAAATCTCGGAGTTTATAAGTGTGGAAAGAAACAAATATGCTTTTCACTTAAGATTCCTGTCAGTACTTGGCAATCACTGGGGAAAGTGATATCAAAAAGAGTGGACCTAAACTGAAGGGGGATAAGATTCCACTTTTTAAAAAGTACCCGAAATATAAAATAATCTGGAAATACCTTAATAAGAAATGTGTTGAATTTGTATAAAGAAAAATACAAAATTCCACTGAGACATACAAAAGGATATTTGAAAATGTGGAGGGGCATGCCATATGTGTATTCCTGGTTGGAAAGACTAAATGTTGTAAAGATGCCAAATTCCTCCCAATTAATTTATAGGTTGAATGCAATTTTCATCAAAGCCCCAAAGGGAGGTTTCTGGAACTCCACAAAAATAATTCTACCATTCATCTGGAAAATAAACAGGCAGGAAGAGCTGAGAACAATTTGAAAACAAGAAATACTAAGTCTAAGAACATATTGTAAGAATTGGGGGGAAAAAAGGTGTGTCTTTTGTGTAAGGAGACCAGGGAATAGAACAGCTCACAGGCTGGAGAGGTCTGTGTATGTGTGTAAAAAAAACAGTACAGAATAAGATAATAAAGGCACCGTATATAAATAGGGACTATTTAATAAAAGATAATGGAAAAACTGGATATTTGGAAACAAAAATGTTTAGATCATCACGCGAATTCTAAATACACGAAAGTGGCAGGTAGTCTGAAAATTCAAACCATAGATTCAAACCAACGACGAAAATGGAGGTGAATATTAACCTGGTCTCAAGATGAGGAAAACTTTCTTAGTATAAAAGTAAATGGAAGAAATTGTGAAGGAAAAGATCAGAGATTTAAATATATGAAAACTTAAAATTTCTGTACTTCAAAAATCATAAAAATAAAACTGGAAAAATAGTAATAAAAATAGAAACATAAATGTCCTCACTAAAGAAGAAAAAATGAGCAAATGACAAGAACAGATAATTCACAAAAGGAATAGAAAGAATGGATAAACGTGTGAAAATGTTCAATATTACAATCAGTGAAAAAAAACCCCACAAAAAATGAGATACTATTGTCACCTGTTAGACCAGCAAAGATGTGAAAAGTAAGTAACATTTGGTCATTGCTGAGCACATGGCGAGAGGGGCATATGCTGCTGGAGGGACTGTCATTTGCTAATTAGGCAATGCGGTAAGAAGAATCAAAAGAGTTGTAAAAATGACAAAATAAGCTCATACTCCCTATTATGGTATTCCCCACATCCAGGAACCTCGCCTAAGGAAATAACAGAAGTGCAGACAAATGCGGTCATTGTAGACGTCTTTATTTTTTTATTTTTATTTTTTAAAGATTTTATTTATTATTTATTTGACAGAGAGACACAGCGAGAGAGGGAACACAAGCAGGGGGAGTGGGAGAGGGAGAAGCAGGCTTCCGGCTCAGCGCGACCCGATGCGGGGCTCGATCCCAGGACTCTGGGATCATGACCCGAGCGGAAGGCAGACGCTTAATGACTGAGCCACCCAGGTGCCCTCTGTAGACGTCTTTAAAAAGTGAAAAAAGCAAAAAAAAAAAAAAAAAAAAAGTGAAAATAGCAAAATGATCGAAAAGTAAAGATGTAAAAACAAAAACTCACTTGAACAACAAAACCCCGGAGAGCAACAGGAAAGAATAAATACCAAAGTATTAACGATGATTATCTTCGTTCTCTAGTTCCCAAACAGTTCATGAGTCGCCTGTGTTCCTTTTGTACCCGCGTCCCCCGCGAAGCCCAGGCCCGCACACCCAGCCGCACGCGCGTGCGTGCACAGAGCAAAACGCCTGCGCCCTCGGCCCACGCGCCACAGCCTCTTCCCTGTTCTGCCCGCTTCCGTGGCATTGAGTCAATAGCTAAGGGAAAATTCAAGTTTGATAAAATCATCCCGAGGGCGATGGCCAACAAAGGCAAAAACATTTAGCACTTCGAGGACTTCCATAATATAAGTTTATAAGAAAGGAATGAAAGGAGAGACGCTACGTACAGCACCGCGGAAAGGAGCGCATGTGGCCGCCTCTGCAGCGCCGGCTGCGTGCACATTCCTCCGTGTTCTTTCTGGGACTGCACGGTCTGGCTATTTGGCTCACTTGACACTCTTTAATAATAAATATATCCCCGTATGGAAGTTTTACTGAACACAGCTCCCAGGGGGAAGAGAAGACAAAACAGAACCTTTTCTTAGTTCGAACCAAACCGCAGGGATAAAACCACTCTTCATGCTTGGTGTTACAAATCTCTGGAGCGCGGACCTGAACAAACACCCTGAGATGGGAACTTTCCTTTGCCACCGTGGCTTCTCTGCGCCCCACCCCCGCCCCCGCTGCGCCCCTGAAGTGAGCTGTCTTGAGGGCTTTGGGGCTGCCACCCTTGAGCCTCACATACTCTGGAACACGGGGAAAACGGCCACTCTCACCTCCCCACCAAGCTTCCAGATTCCCACCCTCTGCCCTGAGCAACAGCATGTAGTCATTTTTTCCCCTTTAATGGACTTTGGAAATCCCCCAACCTACTTTTTTCTTTTTACAGATGAGAAAATTAAGGCTCAGAAGCATAAAGCAACTTTCCTAAAGTTACATATCCAGCTGGCACCAAAACCAGGCTAGACCACCAGGTCCGTCTCTTGATGGACAGCAGGGTTCTACACCCAGCTAATCGGGGATCATGAGCACCTTTGTCAAAAATCCACATAGGTCCGATTTTACATGGAAAGAAAAGCAGAATACCACCAGCTCAAAGTTGTGTACACACTGCATGTAGTACTAAGAACAAGACCTCAGGACTGCTCCTTTCCCACTCGTTCTAGGTTTCTGTGGGGATGTGGGATGAACTCTGGGACCAGGACCACTGTGCTGTGCCATCAGTCCAAAGCTCTTCACAGCCATGCAGAATTCCGGGCTGCATAAGCCGTGGACCTGGAATGCCCTAATCATGACTTCCCAGCCAGATCTGCTCCCCGGATCTCTGCAGAATGATAGCACGGAGATCATTCCAATAATTTGGGGGTGGGAAAAGAGAACAGAGAAATGCTTCAAAATATTAGTGCTTAAAAATTAGGCAGTAAGTGTACGTTTGAAAATTTTCCATTAAAGTTCTTAATTAGGCTTTTCTCCCACAGATGCTGGGCTGTGCTTAAGAAAAGAGCCCTTAGCAAAACTTGAGTTTAGTAGAAGCACTGGTATCAAAATTAGAGGAATTTCATTGTGAAATCCTTTTTAATTAATACTACATGGATAGCTGTAAACTTGGGTTTTGAGCAATGGCGAGGAAATAAACTATTAGAGGAGAGTGAGTACCCCCGGAACATCCTGAAGATTAGAGTTTTGACTGATTTGACAGAGCACCTAACTGAAAAAATAAAAATCAATGAGAATCAAGAGGAAAGTCGAAGAAGCAGATTGGAGACACTGCCGAGACAAGGAGAGAACATGAAGTCTATAGGGGCCTTAGCAACAAGAAAAACGAGTGCTCAAGTCTCTGCGAAAAGATAATTTTGGAAAATTCAGAGCAAATGATGAAAAATTTGTGAACCAAGAAAGAAATGTGTTCTTTTTATAATATAGTAAATTCACCCCTCGCATACTTTGCCGGCATTCATAATTATAGTTGACCCTTGAAACAACACGGGTTTGAACTACAAGGGTCTATTTATATGCAGTTGTTTTGTTGTGGTTGTTGTTGTTAGAGTTGACAGCAAAAGGCACAAGGCATATATTTATGAATGCCCACCCCAGTCTCCATGGAACCCAGCTGAAAGTGACTGGTACAGAGTTCTCCCTTGCTGCCCTCTGAGTATCTGGGGAGCCCATGGAGGCCATCAGCAGCCCACTGGGGGCCCCAAGAATGAGCAGGGTTGCAGGTTGCCCCATGTGTGCACAGGGTGGTTAGATCCAGCACCCAGGACTGGCAGGCAGGAGGCTGGGCTGAACCAGAGGAGAGGTCCCAGAGTGGGCACAGTGCTGTGCAGGAAGCCCCGGGCCCCAGGCATCTCCACCCCAGGAGTCCTCTGCATGCTGGCCTTTCCAGTTGCATTTGGGTGGCTGCGGGCCTTGGGCCGCTTCGGGGAGGAACAGACCTCTCCCTGTGGGGGCCCCCTCTGCCCAGGTGCCTCCTGGAGGCCGGGCACTCAAGTGTGCACACAGCTGCTGATGGCTACAAGCTCACGGCACACCTCCAAGCAGATGAGGCAGCTGTACTGTTGCCTCTGCTGCGTCGGGGTCCCCCCAGGCCAGGTCCACTGCTGTCACTGCTCCTGGCCCAGGCCGGCCTGACTGGACACAGATTTTCTTCAATAAAGAGAGATACAGTACTGTAAATATATTTTCTCTTCCTTCTGGTTTTCTTAACGACATTTTCTTTTTTCTAGCTTACTTAATTGTAAGGATACAGTATATAATACATATACAAATCATGTGTTAATTGACCATGTTAGGGGTAAGACTTCTGGTCAACAGTATGCTATTGTAGCTAAGTTTTAGGGAGTCAAAAGTTATATACAGATTTTCAGCTGCAAGGGAGTTCATGCCCCTAACCCCCATGTTGTTATGGGGTCAACTGTATTTGTATATTAGAAGGCTTAAATGGGGATTTTATAAAATATAATGTACATTCTTGATTTTTAATTTCTGAAAACTAAGCAAAACAAAGACTTTAAAATAAAAAGCCATTATTGTTCTTAATGGAGAAACAGATATTAGTGGCATGTTTCCCAAAAGCAAAGTCAAAACAAAGATACTCTTTCTCAGACAGGTTATTTAATAAACTATTAGAGAGTCTTGTCATACTGATAAGGCAGGAAAAACAAGTAAGAAAAATTCGTAAGAACGGAACATCACTGGGTGGCTCAGTTGGTTAAGTGTCTGACTTAAATTCGGCTCAGTCATGATCTCGGGGTCTTGAATCAAGCCCCACGTCAAGCCCTGCATCAGACTCTGCAGTGGGCCTGGAGCCTGCCTGGGATTCTCTCCCTCTCCCTCTACCCTTTCCCCCCTAAAAGAAAAAAAAAAAAAAAAAAGGAACATCACTAATTGCTGAAGTCATGACTATATAAACTCAGGAAACTGAAAGAAATCTAAGAATTTTAAAAACAAAATAATTCCAGAATATTTATCATATAAAACCTATTCCAAAATAACAGTAGCATTCCTTTTTAGCAATAACAGCTATTAAATTTTTGTTTCAATAATCTATTTCCTGGGGCACCTGGGTGGCTCAGTCAGTTAACCTGCTGGTTCAGGTCATTTCAGCTCAGGTCATGTTCTCGAGTTCCTGAGATTGAGCCCCTGCATTGGGATCCAAGCTCAGTGGGGAATCTGCTTGAGGATTCTTTCTCTCTCTCCTCTCCCACTTCCCGGGCTCATCTGAGCATGTACTCACTCTCTCTCTCTCTCAAATAAATAAATAAATCTTTAAAAAAAACATCAATTTCCCTTATAACAAGGACAAAACATATCTGTACTTAACACACATTTATTGAGTACTTACTTGGTAACTAACTTAAGGTGGGATATATCAGCCCAATATAAATAAAACTACAAATATAAAAGAAAAAATAAGTAAAAGTAAAAATGGCAATACTTCAATTTATATATTTAATACATTTTTTCCAATAACAAGAGGATAATTTGTTACATACAAAATTCTGAAGATCATATCAGAGATTAATTTTGACAATAAGGAGGGGGCTTGCCTTAGGAAGTATCAAATTATGTCATAAAGCAACCCACATTAAAAGTACATTGCTGACTTCAGAAATCCAGGGAACCAAGTACAGAATTTCAAAATAGGACATAAGTTATATCAGAATTTAATATAGGACAATCTGTGTGGCAGAAAGGAGAGCTGCTCAGATTATTCTTTAATAATATTAAGAAATAGAAACTTAGACCTTTACACCAAATAAAATTATAAAACCATAATAAAATTAGAGTGAAGAAAAATTTAACATACAATTTCCCAAATTTAGAAAAAACAGAATAATATATTTATCCCAAGTGGCTACTTAGATTTACTACTTAAAAAACAAGAGAGATTACAAATAAGTGGTGGTGGGGGTGGGGGATAAAACTAAGATAAAAGGTAAATATTGATATGAAAATATTTTGTGATGAATATTATATATAAATTTTGACATCTAAATTATATAAAAAGCTCCTACAAATCTGTAAGAATGAGTCAAAATTCCCAATGATAAATGGCCAAAAGAATAAAAAATTTAAATATACCAAATTTAAGTAGCTAACTGTTCAACTTGCCACATGAGCGGAATGAAATAAAACTGTAATGTAACACTTTACACTCACCAAAATAGCAAACACAAAGACAAGTGATAAAGTCCAGAGTTGGCAAGCCCCCAGGGAACATATTACTATGGTCCAAGTACAGTGTTTCAAACTCCAAAGTCCAACAAGAGGTAACTATAACCAGGCACACACAAAACATGATAGTCTTTGACCCTTTAATCCTATTTCTGAATACGTATTCAAAGAAAACACACTTTAAAAACTTCTGCTCTTCAAAAGATATTGTTAAGAGAGTGAAAAGACAAGCCACCAGACTAGAAGAAAATCTTTGCAAATTATGTACCTGATAAGGTAATATATAAAGAATTCTCAAAATGCAATAATGAGAAAGCAAACAACACGATAATAAATAGGCAAAAGACTTGAAAAGACACTTCACTAAAGAAGATATATGGATGGAAAATAAGCACATGAAAAAATTTTCAAAAATCATTAGTCATTAGGAAAACATGACTGGAAACCACAATGAGATAAACACTGCAAACCTACAGAAATGGCTAAATTTACAAAGATCACTGTGGATGAAGATGTAGAGCACCTGGAAGTCTCATTCACTGCTGGAGGAAATGAAAACACTTTAGAAAAGTTTGGCAGTTGCTTAAAAAATTCAACATATAAATAGATTAAAGACCTAAGTGTGAGACCTGAAACCATAAAACTCCTAGAGGAAAACAGGCAGTAATTTCTTTGACAACAGCTGTAGAAATATTTTTTTAGATGTCTTCTCAAAACAACAGCAAAAATAAGCTAGTGGGACTACACCAAAATGAAAAGCTTTTGCACAGTGAAGGAAACCATCAACAAATGAAAAGGCAACCTTACTGAACTGGAGAAAAAAATCTGCAAATGATCTATCTAATAGGGGGTTAATATCCAAAATATATGAAGAACTTATATAACTCAACAACCAAAAACCAAATAATACAAGTAAAAAATGGGCAGAGGACCTGAATAGACAGTTTTCCAACAAAGACCTACAGATGGCCAACAGACACATGAAAAGATGTTCAACATCACTAATCAGAAAAATGCAAATCAAAATCATAAGGTATCACCTCACAACTGTCAGAATGGCTAAAATCAAAAATGCAAGAAATAACAAGTGTTTATGAAGATGTGGAGAAAAAAAAACCCTCATGCACTGCTGGTGGGAATGAGAATTGGTGCAACCACTATGGAAAATAGTGTGGAGTTTCCTCAAAATGTTAAGAACAGAACTACCATGTGATCCAGTAATTCCACTACTGGATATTTACTCAAAGAAAATGAAAACATTAATTTGAAAAGATATATGCACCCCTGTGTTTATTGCAGCACTATTTACAACAGCCAAGATATGGAAACAGCCCAAGTGTCCATCGATAGATGAATGGATAAAGAAGATGTGGTATGTATGTACGTACGTACGTACACACACACACACACACACACACACACACACACACACACACACACACTGGAATATTATTCAGCCATAAAAAAGAATGAGATCTTGCCATTTGTGACAATATGGATGGAGCTAGAGAGTATAATACTAAGTGAAATAAGTCAGAGAAAGACAAATACCATATGATTTCATTCATATGTGGAATTTAAGAAACAAAACAAAGAAAAAAGGGACTAACAGACTCTTAAATACAGAGAACTGGTGGTTGCTAGAGGGGAGGTGGGTGGGGGAGATAGATAAAGGGGATTAAAAGGTACAAATATCCAGTTCTAAAATAAGTCTCGGAGATGAAAAGTACAGCATAGGGAATATAGTCAATAAGATAGTAACAATGTTATTTGGTGACAGATGGTGACTACACTTATTGTACTGAGGAATGTACAGAATTGTTGAATCATTATGCTGTACATACAAAACTAATATAACACTGTATGTTAACTCTGATTTTAAAAAGTTCAGTATACACCTACCATATAATCCAGCCATTCTGTTCCTAGGTATTTACCCAAGGGTAAAGAAAGCTCCTACCCAAAGACTTGTACCTGGATGTTCATGGCAGCTTTGTTTACAACAGTCAAAAACCAAAACAATCCAAATGTCCATTATTTATGGATAAATAACCTGTGGTATATTGACACAATGGAATACTAACTCAGTAACTAAAAAAAAAATGAACCACTGATACACACTATAACATGGATAAATCTCAAATAATTATGCTGGGTCAAAGAAGCTAGATGAAAGTAGAGTACATATTGTGTGGTTCCATTTACATAATATTCTAGAAAATGGGAACTAATTTGCATTGACAGAAAGCAGTTTGGTGGCTGCCTGTGAAGGGGGAGCAGGGAGGTGGGAAGGGGCAGGAAGATGGGAATAACTGCAAAGGGATACAAGGAAACTTTTGGTGGTGATGGACATCTTTATTATCTTGACTGTGGGGATATTTCATTAGTGTATAGGGGTCAAAAATTATTAAAATGCACACTTTCAATATATGTAGTTTACTGCATGTCAATTATATTGCAATAAAGATGTTGGAAATACTTTAGGTAGTGGGGCACCTGGGTGGCTCAGTCGGTTAAGCGTCTGCCTTCGGCTCAGGTCATGATCCCAGGGTCCTAGGATCGAGTCCTGCATCAGATTCCCTGCTCAGCAGGAAGCCTGCTTCTCCCTCTCTCACTCCCCCTGCTTGTGTTCCCTCTCTCGCTGTCTCTGTCAAATAAATAAATAAAATCTTAAAAAAAAAAATACATTAGGTAGAAAACCATTTATACCATCATCTTTTATAATGGCAAAAACCCAGTAGGAAATCCATATGTCTACCAAAAGGAATATAGCTCAGTAAATTATGGCTCATCGATTAACCACGAAGCTTTTCTGTTGTTAAGCATAATATATGTGAAGGTCATGTGGATATAAACTTCCTCAGAGGAGAACATGAAATGATATACACAGTATTATTATAACTATACAAAATCCTATGATTACATGTGGCTAAAGAATGGAATAGGTCACAGAGAAACCTTAACAGTTTAAAGTAAGGGATTATAGGTGTAAACGTGGAGTTGTTGGAATAAATTTCATGCTGGCTTGTTTTTTGGGGTTGTATTAACATCTTTCTAAAGCTTTCTCCAAAGCATTTGGTAAGTCCGGGCACTAAGGAGACAAAGAAGCTAAAGGAAATGTAAATGCGGAATTTTCCAACAAAATATTATTTACATGTCTCTTTCCCTTCTCTCTCCACTCTCTCCACAGGCTCTCTGTGCGTTCCCACTGGTTCTACTACCGCTGTGCTGATCTTTCCATCCCCAGGACACTGCATTATTTGGGTCCTTGCCATTCTCCCCCTAGCTACATAGTGATTCTGCACACTCAACCTCCCTCTCCATGCTGCCATCAAGACAGACGACATCATGCATTTCCCTCAGAAAAGCTTTGAGAAGACTCCTCCTCTGCCCACATAATACAGTTAACTCCCTCATGTAAGTCTACTGCAACCTCTATTTCCAATATTATTTCCTTATTCCCAAACCCCAGTCTCTTATTTGTTAGTTCTTAATTCCTATGCACCACCCTAGGTCCTGAGGGTGTAAAAATAAGTAACATTTGGGTGGTGGTTAATTTTATGTGTCCACTTGGCTATGAGGCCCAGTTGTTTGGTCAAACACCAGTCTAGATGTTGCTGACAAGAAAATTCTTAGATGTGATTAATCCTTAAATCAGGAGACTTTGAGAAAGGCAGATTGCCCTCTATAATGTGGATGGGCCTCATCCAATCAGTTAAAGGCCTTACTTAAGAGCAAAGAATGAAGTTTCCCGAAGAAGCAGTTCTGCTTCAAGACTGTAACATAGAAACCTTGGCTGAGTCTCCAACCTGCAGCCTGCCCTATGGACTTTGGACTTGCCAGCCCCACAGTTGTGTGAGCCAGTTCCTTAAAATAAATCTCTCTCCCTCTATGTGTATATACCCTGTTGTTTTTGTTTTTTCTGGAGAACTCTAATACCATATGGCTCCTACATTTACGGAACTCATAGGCTAACCCAGGGAACAGGAATATAACCAAATAATTAAATCCAACTTGGAGGTTACCAAACTAGCCCTTCCACCAGGTGCCCCACAATGAAAAAAAAATTTTTTTTAAATGGCAGGGGTACCTGGATGGCTCAGTTGGTTAAGCATCTGCCTTTGGCTTAGGTCATGGTCTCAGGGTCCTGGGATTGAGCCCCATATTAGTAGGGAATCTGCTTCTCCCCTGCCCCTCCCTCAGCTTGTGTTCTTTCTCTCTCTCAAATAAATGAAATCTTAAAAAAAATAGCTTTCAGAGATGGAACAGACAGCAAGACCCATGATCTCTGAGAAGAAAAACAAGTGAAGAGCACCCCATGATGACCCTGGCTTTCTGTCTAGAGGTACTATCCGGACTGAGGTGCAAGGAAAGGAAACTCAAGCAGGGAGGGTGGTCTAGCTGAGCTGGGATGAGAAGCATATCATTTTTTGACACTCTTTCCTCTATTTGACAAAATTACTTCCAGCAATAATCATATAACAATCAGTAATAGTCATTATTTTCTTGATTTATTCTCTGGTTTTAAAATAAACCATTAACAATGCAAAAAAGAATAAATATCACTTTACAAAATATTCAAATTTAGTAAAATAGTTAAGGTATAAATTAAAGTCTATGCTTAGCAAACAAAAATATGATGCCTCACATTTCCCACTGTTTCACTATTCCACATTTTATACACAAATTTCCACTCTTAAGTGGCCACATAAAATGACAGATTTTAATAACTCAAATTGTTTCTTTATCTTTACAGCCATGTGCTATCATTGCTTACACCAATTCCATTTTTAAACATGGGAGTTTCTGGTACCACAGGATGATGGAAACACAAACTGTAGCTGAAGCCAGTTCAAATGATTCTGAACTGTGCTAAGCTAAGTGTACTCTCAAAATGAACACATGTAGCTGTTCAATAGAATGAAGAAATAACAATGTGCAATTTAAAGTTTACATATGTATCCTTAAAACTCAAAAGGAACCTCAGCAGTTGTTTAGAACATAAGTCAACAAAAGTCCTGCCTTCCACGCCCGACCCTACCCCAGGAGTATTTTATCACTGATTAATCAGAATTGCAGAGACATGGTAATAATTAAAAGATAGACTTTTAGTCATTTTTATAATATTTTTTTATAAAACAATTTTATAATTGTTTTAAAATTATCTCCAGACAGTATTCCTTCAAATTTCCAGCACCTAGGTTGGATTGCTCCCTACCCCACCTTTGGTGCACCACTGGTTGGGGGTGTCCAAAGGTCTGAAATTTGTGGGGTAGAGTACTGCAGGGAAGGAGCTATGCAGAGAACGAGCTCCAGAAATCTGCATGGGTTTCCCTTGAGTCTAGCTGAATACCCTGTGGACATGAAGAGGGTGAGAAGCCAATGACTTGGAAAAGGAATTTGCATGGGTGAGACAGCTGAACCACCTCCAGACCTCACACAGGGCCTGTACATGTTGAGATTCCCACTAATGAGAGTAGCAAGATCTCATTGGACACCTTGGTTACTGAGCACACACCAGAAAGGCCATACCTCAGGATCAGAGCTAAATTAGTAGCAAAGCTTATAAAGAGGCCCCTTGAAAAGCAAACTGATTTGCAAGTAAATTTAGAACCTGCCAGAACAAATGTCAATGCTCTTTAAAAGAAGATGTCAAAATCTTGATTCTTAACATCATAACATTCATACTGTGGCAGACAGAATTTCTAGGAATGGCACCCCAAGATTCCATATTCCCTAGTCCCCAGAACCTATGGATGTGAGGTAATGGGATGTGATAACACTCTTGTGATTGTTATATTATCCAGGTGAGATAATCCAGTTTGACCTACTCTAATCACATGAGCTCTTAAAAGCAGAGAACTTTCTCCAGCTGGAAGCAAAGACGAGGTCAGACCCAAAGCACAAGAAGGATCTAACACATCACACTGCTTTGAAGGTGGAGAGGACCACGTGAAAAGGAATGTAGGTGTCCTCTAGGAGCAGACCCTGGCTGTCAGCCAGCAAGAAAATGGGGACCTCCACCCTACAGCCATAAGGAAGTGGATTCTGCCAACAACTTGAATGAGCTTGGAATCAGATTCTTCCCATGAACTTCCAGGTAAGAGCCCAACCCAGCCAATACCTTGATTTTGGCCTTCTGAGTCCCTAGGCAGAGAACCCAGTGGAGCACACCAGACTTATGACCTATGGAACCATGGATAAAAACAGGCGTTGTTTTAAGCTGTTTAAGTTTGTGTAAGTTGCCATACAGCAATAGAAAACTAATAAAGTAATGCTGGAATCAAATCAAAACATCACTATACATGCTAAGAAACAGGAAAATGTGACCCATAAGCAGGAGAAAAGTCAGTCAATAGAAACAGAACCAGAAACAACAAAGATCAAAGAATCAGTAGACACAAACATTTAATTATAAGTATGCTCCATGACTTTTTTTTTTTAAAGCATGACCATAATGAAGAGAAAAATGGAAGATATAAAAATGAGCCAAAATGGAACTTCTGGAGATGAAAAGTAAAATACCTGAAGTAAATAATTCATGGGATGGGAGCAACATCATATTGGATCTTGCAAAAGGATACTTCTGTGAACTTAAATATACAAATAGAAACTTTCCAAACTGAGTCTGGAAAAAAAGGCTGAAAGAGAAATGGAAAGGACATCAGTGGCTTGTGGGGCAATATGGAGTGGCCTAACATGTGTAATTGGGAGTACCACAAAGTAGAAGAAAAATTTTTTAAAGAATGATGGCCAGATTTGAAAACTAAAATCTCACAGATCCAAGAAGCTAAGCAAACCCTAAGGAGGATAAATGAAGAATACTATAGGGGGGCCTGGGTGGCTCAGTCAGTTAAGCGTCTGCCTTGGGCTCATGTCATGATCCCAGGGTCCTGGGACTGAGCCCCGCATCGGGCTCCCTGCTCCGCGGGAAGCCTGCTTCTCCCTCTCCCACTCCCCCTGCTTGTGTTCCCTCTCTCGCTGTGTCTCTCTCTATCAAATAAATAAATAAAATCTTAAAAAAAAAGAATACTATAGAAAGGAATACCATAACCAAAATATTTAAAACAAAATCTTAAGAGCAGTCAGAGAAAAAGACACATATGTTCAGAGAAAATATATATAAAAATTACCACTGACTTCTCATCCCAAACAATGGAAACCAGTTAGAATGACAACTTTAAAGTGCTGAGAGAAAATATCCTTCAAAAATGAAAGTACAATTCAAAAATTTCAAAGAGGGGCACCTGGGTGGTTCAGTGGGGTAAGCATACACCTTTGGCTCGGGTCATGATCCCATGGTCTTGGGATCGAGCCCCGCATCAGGCTCCCTGCTCCTCGGGGAGTCTGCTTATCCCTCTCCCTGTGCCTGCCACTCCCCCTGCTTATGCTTTCTCTCTTTGTCAAATAAATAAAATAAATCTTAAAAAAAATTTTCAAACAGAAGCTGAAAAAATTTGTCACCAGTAGACATGAACTACTAGAAATTTTAAGGAAGTTCTTTAGGCTTATGAAAATAATACAAAATGGAAAATTGGATGTACACACACAAAAGAAGAGAACTGTAAATAAAGGTAAGAAAGGAGGAAAAAAGAAAACTCAGGACAAATAGAAGAAACAGAAAATATGAAAATGGTAGGCTTAAATACAACCATATGGATAATTACATTAAATGTAAATATGCTAAACACTCTAATTGAAAAGCAGAGATTGCCGGGCTGAATAAAAAAGCACTCAATTTTACCTTATCCTTGGGAAATCCACTTTGAAAGACATAAATTAGTTAATAGTAAAAGAATAAAAAACAATCATAACAAAAAAGGAGTGACTATATCAATATCACTTCAGAATAAGGAATACTGCCTGGGATAAAGATAATTCATAATGATAAGAGGGCCAACCAATTAATCAAGAAGATATAACAATCCTAATGTATATGTACCTGATAAGAGCTTAAAAAATACATGGAGCAAAAACTGAGAGAACTAAAAGGAGAAACAGACAAATCTATTATTACAGCTGATGATTTTAATACTCCTCTCTCAGTAAACTTTAGAACACAGAGAGAGAAAATCAGTAATAAGACTAAATAACACCATTAACCAACTTGACCTGACATCTAAAGAGCCCCACTCTCAACATCTAAAAGACTTTCACTCCATTCCAAAGCTCATGAAACATTCACGAAGGCATTAAAAAGAGACATTAAAAAGAAAGTTACAATAAAATTAAGAGGATTGAAATTAAATAACAGCATTAAACTAAAAATCAGTAACAAAAAATCTGGAAAATCTCTAAATATTTGGGTATTAAACAACACATTTCCTAGTAACCTGTGGGTCAAAGAAGAAAACACAAGGAGAATTAGAAACTGTTTTGAACTGAATGATAATTAAAAAAAAAAATTGTGGCATGCAGTTAAAGCAGTGCTTAGGTAGAAATATAAGGGTTTAAATCTTACATCAGAAGACCAAAATCAATGATTGAAATATCTATCTTAAGAAGCTATAAAAAGAGCAAGTAAACCAAAATAAGTAGAAGGAAATAAATAGAAGCAAGTAAACCAAAACAAATAGAAAAGCAAAAATCAATGACCTAGAAAATGGAAAAATAATACAGAAAATGAATGAAACCAAAGAAGGTTTTTAAAAAGAGCAATAAAATTGCTAAACCTCTAGCTAGATTGATCAGAAGGGGAAAACAAAACCCCACAAGTTATCTCTATTAGGATTGACAGTGAGGCAGATCCTACAGTCATCAAAGATATTATGAGGGGCGCCAGGGTGGCTCAGTCGGTTAAGCATCTGTCTTCAGCTCAGGTCATGATCTCAGAGTCCTGGGATGGAGCCCTGTGTTGGGCTTCCTGCTCAGCAGGGAATCTGCTTCTCCCTCTCCCTCTGCCGCCATCCCCCACTCGTGCTCTCTCTCTCTCCCCCAAATAAATAAATGAAATCTTTAAAAAGAAGATATTGAGACCATTCAGTATAGCTTGTGTTAATAATTTTGAATACACATGAAATGGACAAGTTTCATTTATGTTTAATGGTTCTTGAAAAAATGAAAGAGAGAGAGAAGAAAGTGCAATCTGAAGTAAATATGGCCAAATGTCAAAATCTGTTAAATTTGGTTGGCAGGTACCTGGGTATTTTCTGCATGCTTGAAATGCTCTAGAACTAAAATTTTAAATTAATTGATGGAAAATTATTTCCCAGGATCATTCAATCAACAAATATTTATTGGTCATCTCCTATGTGATAGATATTGGAGCAGGGTCCTAAGAATACATTAGCCAATAGGCCAGACAGGTCTCTCCCTGATGGAACGCAGTTGGGTGGGACACATGATCAAGTACATACAAGAGATGCGTACAGGCTGCGGTAGGTGCTATTAAAGAAATGACTCCATGAAGACACACTTAGTAGGGGAAAGGGTGGAAGGTTTGCTCTATATAGGGAAGCTCAGGAAATTAGGGAATGTGAGACATACATGATGAGAAGCAGTCACACGTGCAGAGAGCCAGGGGGAAGTGAATCCCAATAAGAGGTAAGTACATAAATACGGGAGCCCTGGGGTTTGGAAAGATCTAGAAATTCTAGAACAACCAGGGTAAAAAGCAGTTTGAGATGAGGTTGAGGAAGTTGGATTTTATTTTAAATGTAATAGAATGTCACTGGGGGGGTTTGAAGCAGAGGAGCTGTTCGCCATGGAGAGGAGACAAGTAGAATCTTTTGAGGTTTGCCATTTATGACCCGAGCTGGGTTTAAAGACTCAAGTTCATCATTTTTTTTCTAAGAACACAATGTCCAGACAGAAAGAGCCATCCCATTCTGTACTCTTCTTAGCACCATTACTACTACAACAGTCAGTTGTAGTAGCTTCAAGTTACTTGCTCCATCTCAAGGGATGTGCTGACGAATCCCGATGCCACCACATGACCCAGATTACTCACATTCCACTTTGAGCTGGCAAGTGGTTCAGCTCCATGTTTGGGGCCATAGATGCAAGCACTTCATCCCCAGACCACTGGGGCCCACTCCTGGTACCAAGTCGGGATCCGTCAGGATCCAGTCAGGAAATCAGAAACACAACAGTTATTTTAAAAGAGAGAATTTAATATAAGAAATAGATTAGACAGGTATTGGAGGGCTAAAGAGGTGAAACAGAAACAATGCAGTTAAAACAAAAAGGCTGTAAAAAGAAATGGTAGTAACTATGAATCCATGAAGCCTCCCCCATCATCAGGGCTGAAGAAACAGAGAGAAGAGATGGACCTAGAAGGCTGCTGGAAGGTCCTGGGAAGCTGGAGCCCTGCCCTCTGTGGAGGGTGCCGGGGGGGGGGGGGGGCACTGCTGGTATGCCTGAGGCTGCAGGCTGGGAACCCAGGAGCACCGGAGTGAAGAGTAGTTGCCCCCGGGCGACCCCTACAGAACGGAGAGTAGATGGAAAGGAGCCAGGAAGGAACCACTGCTTCCCCTCCAGCCATCTGATAGTCTCTGCAGCCCCAGGAGACCCAACGGGACCAGACGCAGCTGCTAATGGAGAAAGGTGGTTTCCAGAGTCTTGGTTCTGACCTCACCAGGCAGAGCATGGAAGGGCAGGTTTGGGGCTGAGAGACCACATACAGCTTAACAACTAACACACAGTGCTTTTTCCGCAATCCTGTCTCATGAAACAATTTGTTCATTCTTCATGTGCGCATCACAGAAATGTTTCCATTAGCACCAGGGCCACTTTTGAACATGAACTCTCTTTTCCAGGGCATGCTGTCACCTTCACATCTGTGAAAGCTGTCTGGGGTACAGGACTTTGTAATTCCATGCCTGGTACTGACACTCTACATTTTTACCTAAAGCCACTTAGTAGCTATTTGCATCACATTACAGACAGTGTGTTTTGGAGGGAATATATATCTCCAGTATGTAACCACTTACTGTATTGCTTTTAAAATGATTTTTAAGATGTCCATTGGCACATGAATGGATAAAGATGTGGTATTTATATACACAGGAATATTACTCAGCCATCTGAAAGGATGCAATCTTACATTTGCAAAGACATGGATGGAACTAGAGAGTATTATGCTAAGCAAAATAAGTCATTCAGAGAAAGACAAATATCATATGGTTTCACTCACATGTGGAATTTAAGAAACAAAATGGGAGATCATAGGGGAAGGGAGGGAAAAATAAAATAAGATGAAATCAGACAGGGAGACAAACCATAAGAGACTCTTAACCATAGGAAACAAACTGAGGGTTGCTGGACGGGAGGTGGGTGGGGGGATGGGGTAATTGGGTGATGGGTATTAAGGAGGGCATGTGATGTGATGAGCACTGGGTGTTACATGCAACGGATGAATCACTAAACTCTACATCTGAAACTAATGATATACTATATGTTAACTAATTGAATTAAATAAAATAAGCTACAAAAAAAGAAATAGAAAAAAAGATTTTTAAAGGCTTGTTTACAATAATAGCCAATATTTGCAATTATGAGTTTATAACACTGTCATAAAAGTTAGATCTGTGTTAACTTTCTTTTCTCCTCTATTTGCCAATTTCATCCGGTGACCCCTGTAAGTATCAGAAACTCACACTCCCTGAGGCTGCTTCAGGCTCAACTACTATTTTCTTTTCAAAATAAAGTCACTGAGAACATGTCCAGTAGTTTGAGAGACTTTGTAGGAGAATTAATTCTCAGAATTAATTCTCATTTTATATTCAGTCCCATAAGGCAGTGCTGCTTAAATTCTCTGTGGTGAAGGACCCTTTTAAAATTTTTCCAGTCTGTTGCAAACTGATACTTTGTAAAAATTAATAAAAATGAATTACTAGAAAAACAAAATTAAAAAAAAAGACATACAAGATAAAAGCCACAATTTGGTATTATTAGTTTAACAAACAGGAAATTACATTGCAATAAATATTACCAGGGCAAACATAATATAGGGAAAAAGAAAGAAGTATGAAAGTTGTACACTTGCTTATTTGCTGAAAGTATGCATATGGGCAACTGATATATAGGTTCACTATTACACTTGTAGCTTTTTTCCATCTTGAGGGAAAAATGAATCCCCATATTAGTTATAGGTACAGTGTGAATGAACAGTGTATAGAAATATTTAAAGTGTTTAGTGTGGCAAATAGACTTTCTTCTTGATTAATAATTTAGCTAAGATTGCCAAGACTACTTGCAGGGGGTCATGTATATCTAAACTGTTTCTATGTTTTATTTTGATAATAATTAAGAAGAGGAAGAAGAAAAGGAACAAGGAGGGGGAGCAGGAGGAGACACTCGTCTCACAGCGTGGAGTAAGAGATTTTATAGCAATTTCAGTAAATTCAGTTTATTCACTTTTAAATTTTATCTAAAAATGAAGAAAGTGCTATTTTTTTCAGAGTCCTTTAAGTACTTAAATAGAAGTCACTTCCAGCAATGTGTCCTGTAAGTTACAGTTAAATTTAAATCATCTTTTGATGAAAGAAATGGATTCTGGATCCATGAATTTTTTAGGCATAGATCTTTTGATGGAAAATAAAATTCAAAATGCTTTATCAAACTTTAAGGCATTTTGTGATAGCTTTTCACAGATGTGCAACATCAAGATCATCACCTACATCATTGATAATTGTTAAATTATGGAATATGTGTCATAATCATCTGTAGAAACTGTTCTTCCAAGCTTCCAACTTTCGTTTTTGCCCTTTGATCTTATCTTGAAAAACATGTTGCATTTCTTCTTTGCATGGAAGTACTGAGATCATTAAAAGTACTGAAGAGCTTTGGCAACCCTGCTTGTCCAATTCATATTTTCAACAAGCCGGGACCAAACTGTTTTCTGGTTTTGCAGAAATGTTGAGTTGTTCTGTAGATCAAACATTCTCAAACATTTGTCCTCTCGATTATCATCTACCTTAGCATGCCATAAGAGCTGTTAGGATCTGCTTCCAAACTATCAAACAACACAAATGAGTAACCCAGAATTTAACACACCAGCTTTTATCTAAGGCCGTTGTTTGGCTCCACCATTCTTCATAGCCCAGGACTTTCTCACAAGAGAAAACAGTACATTGATTTACATTCTGGTGTGAGCCTCTTAATCAGGATAACGACACCAGGATGTTTTCTGCACCATCAGAACGTGCTCCTACACAAAACGTAAACTCCAAACCATATTTGTTGACAATGTAATCCTTCATAGTATTACTTAGTTCAGACTTAGTTATGTTTGTCAGCAACAAAGTTGAAAAAAAGAAATCTTCCTTCCTATCATCATTGTAAACAGGAATATGAGTGAGATTATCACAGTGCAATGAAAAAAATATGTTGCTAGTTCTAATTGCTCTATGAGTTAGTCTTCCATATTATTAGCTAGTTCCTGAATATGCAGAGCTATGGAAGTAGTACTTGATCTACCTTCTTCGCTGTGGATTCACCCAACATTTCCAAACAAATACCTTTGATACCATCTTCACCAACATCTTGGCAACTGTATATGGATTTTAGCCTTGGCATTTTCAAAACAAAAAACAAAACAAAAATAACCTCCCTGGGGCACCTGGGTGGCTCAGTCAGTTAAGCGTCTGCCTTTGGCTCAGGTCATGATCCTGGAGTCCTGGGATTGAGCCCCACATGGGGCTCCTTGCTCAGCGGGCTCCCTGCTCAGCGGGGAGTCTGCTTCTCCCTCTGCCCCTCACCCCACTCATGCTCTCTCTTGATCTCTCTCTCTCTCTCTCTCAAATAAAATAAAATCTTAAAAAAAAAAAACATTTCAAAAATAGCCTCCAGTGGGGCTTGCTTTACCCTCAATAACTTGAGGGTGAAAAATCACTAATATAAATTTTATTTCCCTAATTAATATTAAATCATAAAATAAAAATTGTCAAAAACCAAAACTTAAATAAATATGTTATAAAAATAAATGCTCACAGATTTTTATACACTTTTAGGTTACAATTGACAAATCTATTAAAATACTACATTTTACAGTATGGTCCTGCACATGATTATTTATTACACAACTTGTACTTTATGACGACTCACCATTTGAGCTTGCCAATACTGAAGCGGTCTATACCCTGTTCAATGAGATGAGTTAGCCATTGTGAACTTGGTCATCATAACAATTTTAAACTGCTATAGAAGCTTCTAATGCCTCCTCTCAATTTCTATACCTAACTTGTCACGGATCAGTTAACAGTTCATGGACCAGCACCACCCTGCAGACCACACTTTCAGTAGCACTGCTACAGGTATTGTGGACAGAGAACCAGTGGTATTTGCTGATGAACTACATCCAGGATGTGGGATAAGGGAGGCAGATAAAGGAAAAGTATGATTCCAAGAAGACATCTAGGCAATTTTTAACTGGAGTCAATGGGTGGATGGTGAAGCCATTTGCTGAAATAGGGAGAAATATGTTTGGGGTGCTAGGAATCACCCAAGTGGAGACAGTAAATATGAGTCTGGAACTTAGGTAGGGATCGAGTCTGAAGTTTTAACTTTGGCAATCACCAGCATTTAGATGATACAACTCAGCATGAGAACACCTAGAGGAGAAAACATGGAGAAGAAAGCCAGAAGCAAGGTCTGAGCCCTCCAACACGCAGAGGTGAGCAGAGGAGGGGAGCAGGTGAAGGAAGGAAAAGGCTCTGCGTAGTCGGTTCTGATAAGCACCCCTCGTGCAAAAAAAAAACTATAATGTTCCACAGTAAGCTAAAGCAATGGCTAGATCCTCACCTTTGATTCCTGGAAACTGTTACAGAGTCCACTGTATAAAGAAGCACTTAGTAAATATGCATTGGATGAATGAATGATAGACGTGACAGATACGAATATTGCCATACTTGTTATTCTGGTACTGAAATTTTGTGGCACTTTCATTTAACAAAATACCATATGATTATCTCTAAGAGTAACTCCCTCCTTCCAAAGGATTCATGGTACCTGGAATGAAGAGAGTTCCAAAGTGTTTCTGCACCATGGATCCTTGTGGCAGTTAGATAAAGACTGATTCTAAATGTATAAAATGAAACCAGTTGCATTGAAATAGACATCAGAGTATTTAAAAAAACAAATCAGCAGTAATGTATTATAGGTGCTTCTTTATTAGCATATTAAATACCAAGATCTGGGGGCATAACAAATAATGAGTGGCGGAAAAAGGAAAGGAGGATTCGGGGGGGGGGGGAGGATTCACTGTAATTGCAAAGCTGTGAAGAGGAGGACCAAATTCAAGGTAGCCACAACATCTGCATTATGATGCAGAAACAGCTGTGATTTCTGTTGGTGAAAAAGTCACAGATACTGCTAAAATGACTGTGCTTTGTTGCCAACTTCTCCGAAAAAAGTTGCTAAGTATCCATTAGAGGTCCACATTCATGGACTCCAGATGAAGAATCCCTAAATTAAAAGGTCCCTTTCACTTGTACCCTCACCCCACATCCAGGTTATACTCTCTTCTGAGAAAAAAAAAAGTAAATATACATATATATTTATATTTAAATGTAAAAAGACCTGTTTGTATATTAAATTTATACTATAAACATTCTTTTTACATATCATATATACCAAAAAAAATCATATATAACAAATAGTACAAGCCTTTTGGTAAAGCAAATTGGCAGTGTCTATTAAATTTAAAATATGCTTGCATGCCCCCCTTTTCTTTTTTTTTAGAGAGTGAGAGAGCATGTGCACATGCTTGAAGTGGGAGGGAGGCAGAGGGAGAGAATCTTAAGCAGGCTCCATGCTCAATGCAGAACCAGATGTGGGGCTTGATCTCACAATCCTGAGATCATGACCTGAGCCAAAATCAATAGTCAGATGCTTAACTGACAGAGCCATCCAGGTGCCCCTATGCATGCCCTTTTGACTCAAAAATTCTGCTCTAATAATTTCCCTTGAGAACAATACCGCACATGTGAGCTAGGAAGCAAGCCTTGTGCATATCTAGGGGAAGAGCACCGCTGACAGAAAGCAGAGCATGTGCTAGGGCCCTGAGACAGGAGTGCTTCCGGGGGTCTGAGGAAAAGCAAGAAGGCAAATGTGGCTGGAGTAGCTTGAACAAGCAGGAGAGCTACAGATGAGGATGGGGCTGGTGGTAGGGGGAGATCACGGGGGAGAGGGAGGGCAGATGATTTCAGGCCTTGGTGACCACTGTAAGGACGCTGGCTTTATGAAGTGAGATGAGAAGCCACTGGAGGGTTGAGAGCAGAGGAGTGGCCTGACATGATGGACATTTAAAAACGATCCCTTTGGTTGAGGACAGAATTAAGGACAGAAGGAGGCAGAAGCAGGGAGCCGGGCTGGGAGGCTGGGGCTGGTGATGGCGGCTTGGACAGGGTTCAGTAGGGGAGGTGCTGACATGATGGATGTGGGAGGGAAGAAAAAGAAGGGAGCTGGGGGTGATGCTGAGGTTTTTGGCACAAGCAACACAAAGGATGGAGATACCATCCATTAAATTAAATTCATTAAAATGGAAAAACTGTAAGAGAGCAGTTTTGGGGGAAAAGATCAGGAGTTAGGTTTTGACCATGAGATGTCTATAATTGCTGAATAAGAACAGAAAAATAGCAGAAAACCTAGAAGCAATTTAAATGTCACTAATAGGGACTGCTGAAGTAAATTACTGTGTACTGATAAACTGTTGAAGGAAGAGCAGAATGCGATATAAAGAATGTGATATAATTATATGATTATGAAAATCTGTCTATATTATATGAAAAAGTGAGTTGCAGCATGGTACAGTAGCATTTTAATAAGATTATGTTTATATACAATCTATATATGTAAGTATGTGCATGTATACATCAGTTTATATGCTCAGAAAAATATCTGGATAGATACACCGCAGACAGTTATTAGTATCTATCTGTGGAATGGGACTGGCGGAGGGGAGAATGGAATGAACACTTTACCTCTATATTATTAGGAGTTTTAAATGAAGAATGTGTATCTTATGAGTAATACAAAAACTAACAAAGATTGAAAAGTTTTTAAAAGTGCTTTAAGTGCTGCTTGGTTCCTATATAAGCAACCACTCTCAAACACAGGCACATTTTGTTTACGTTGTTCTTTAAAACAGGTAGAAATTTTCTGATTGCAGCTTTCGTCTGAGCCAGCAAGCAGTTGGAGATCTGGGGTGGTGGGCACTGGGAAGAGGAAGAGTGAGCTAAGGCCACTGCAAGAGGAAGAGAGGAAATGAGTCAAGGGACAGGCATGATATAGAGATCTAAAACTCAAGCTGGGGCAATAGTGAGTCGCTAGGCACGTGTTTGTGTGGCCAGCTCAGGGTTTTTCAATTTTTTAAACATGCATGCCTTTAGGCAACTTGGGAGCTCCCCAGTTTGCCGCAAGCCCCACCACTCCCCATGACCTCACATGCAGCCTAAGTCATACCTTTAGATCACCGTAGGCAGTGACTTCTACACTCCTACACTGACGTGCTTTGAGCTCTTTGCCTGGGCTACGCACGGCACACAGTTCTGCCTCGTGCTGTCTTGGGCATGTGGGTAATGCCAGAAGACTAAGAGCATGACTAACCTCCCCCATGAAATCTGCACGTCTCATCTATCTCCCTGTGAGCCATAAAAATGTCCCTAAAAATGGAAGTGGTCACAAGATCCCTTTCTGAGTTCATACTTAGGCTGCAAAAGTGTGAACTGTACAAATCAGCAGGCAATGGAGTCCTGACTTCCGATTTAATTTGACAATTCCTTCTTTGCCTGGACTGATAGAGTTTTCCTTCTGCTTAGGTATAGAGTGGCACAAAGATACCATGACCCAGGTCATTGTTATGACGACTACGGCAGGGACAGATGGAATCATAACATGACACATGGGCCTACGCGTAGATCTTGCTAACAGGGTAAAGGTGGGGGAAAGAAACCTTGGCAGGTAAAGACCAAATAAAGTTACAAATAAACTCAGCATCTTTTGCCAAGTAGCTTTCCACACATTAAATAATATCCATTCTAAGATGACTGTAAGTGGTGTAAGTGGCTATTAACATAATTATTTGTTGAATGAATGAATAAACAACTGAATGCTCTACATGTGGTATCTCTTTATCTCAATGAAAAGAGAGCCCTAAATAGACCTCTGTGGAATTGTTTTGTCAAAGTGTGTTTCAAGATCTAATGATGGCCCCTAGGCTGGCGTGTGGACCTCGAGTTCTGCATTTGGAACATAAAGCTAAGAGAAACTTTACAACCAGACCTGGAAGGGAAGAGGCCATCATGTTTAACCACACGTCTCTAGGGAAAAAACCTCTGAAAATGTTCTATTTCCAATAATCATGGAATACACATTGCCTTTTAAGATTTGTTTCTCAGAACAGCAGAGATCATTTAGTCTGAGAGAACACAGAGTGGCTTAATTATTTTTTTTCTTTTCTAGATTCTCTGCCAAGAACCACAGAGCAAAATGAAATGACAGTGTGAGGAGACAGCTGCTAAGTAATCTCTTTGTTGTATTTCTAATAACTACATCATTTCTGTTGCTAACGTATAGCCATATTAGTTCTGAAATAAGTTATTATGGTTTTTTCCCCTCAGTGGACTCCAGTTGCAATAAGTAATACATCATTTATAATTGGAAATGTGTATCCTTATGAAAAAAAAGTTTGCTCCTTCTTGCTTCAACTTTGAAAGACTTTTGAGTAGGTAGCTTGAATTTGAAACCAGCAGCTTGATTTGCACACATAATTTGATACTGATGGAGCACCTTGTACAGGTCAGGTGCCGGGAGTATAACGAATAAGCAGAGAAGCAGGTGAAGGCGGAACTCTGAGGAAGATGACATTTAAGGGAAGGAGACTGGGAAAGTCAGCCAGGAAAGCAGGAAGAGCGTGGGTGTCAAGGGCAAAGAGCATGTTTAGGAGGTGAGCTTGTCAGTGTCAAATGCTATGGAGAACAACTAAAGCACCCACTGGTTTTAGCAGCAAAGAGGTCATTGTTGAACCTGGTCAGAGCGGTTGCGGCAGCAGAGTTCCTGGGGCAGAAATGAGGTCACAGTGGACTGGAAGGGATTTGGAGGTGAGAATAGAGGAGGGAGTGCAGCTTAAATGCGTAGCTTCAGACAGAGAGGCTAACTGATGCACTCATGTGCACAGGAAGCAGACGGGGGCAGAATCCTAAGCTACGGTGGAAGGATCTGTCGGAGACGGTGGGGCCGAGAGAACAGTGCCTTCGCCACTGTGACAGGAGGGCAGGAGGCATAGTGGCAAGTCAATGGTGAGTGGTGGGACCGCCATCTTCTTCATCCCCATGGTCGTCATCAACGGTGTGCAAATTGTAGAGGGGAGCAGGGAGGAAAAGACACTGTTGCTTTGAGGACTTCAATTTTCTTAAGAAACAGGGAGCAAGGCCATTTGCTGAGTGCCTGCACCCATATACTGTTTGTACTGCAGGCGCTCAGGAGCCTCAGTGCAAGGCAGAAAGCAGAGTCAGGTGGACCCAGGGCTGCGGTTTTGCCAGGCAAGAGTGATGGAAGAACGAGGGCTGGGAAGTTGAGGGCACTGCCAAGAGTGTAATGGACCCAGGCTCTAGACTAGACAGGGAAGCAAGGCAGCCTCACAAGAGCCCCGACATCTGAGAAAAACCTAGAGGGGGAAGGGAATGGAGGGCCTGCTTAAGTCGAAGATCAAGTGTAATGGGACCAGCACTAGACCCGGGCTGGACGGGACCTGCCGTGCATCCCACGTTCTGGAGGGCTCTGCTCTAGCCCTTATCTGGCTGCACCCCTCTCCATAGAACAAGGATTGTGCAGGACCAAGGGGATGTGCCCACCCAAGCCTACACACTCCACCTTTTAGAGGGCATTGCAGGTACCCGGGACCCTAGGATTGATCCCCTACTCAAACAGCTCCAAAGCCCACTTTCAGTGCCTGTGGGCTCGCTCAAAGGGTGGCTGTTTGTAGGAGATGTGTAGGAGATGTGGATTAAGCTCAGAGTGAGGGCTGGTGTCCACGCAAGTGCGTGAAGCCCCTTGCCACAGGGAGTACAGTGAGGGACCAGGGGCCAATACTCCCCCTCGCCATAGATGTCTCATGTGGACCTCCAAGGAACTCATGGTTTCTAATCAAACCTTTGCCTTCTAGCTTGTTATTAAAGTATATTTGTCAAGGTGGGAAGAGAAAATATATTTAGGGGTGCCTGGGTGGCTCAGTCGTTAAGCGTCTGCCTTCAGCTCAGGTCATGATCCCAGGGTCCTGGGATCAAGCCCTGCATCGGGCTCCCTGTTCCGTGGGAAGCCTGCTTCTCCCTCTCCCACTCCCCCTGCTTGTGTTCCCTCTCTTGCTGTGTCTCTCTCTGTCAAATAAATAAATAAAATCTTAAATATATATATATATTTAATAGTTTACCTTGCTTTACAATATATATAGAGATATATTATATATAGACACACAAACACACACACACACAGAGCATGTGGGATTCCATGTGTACTCTTGTCCCAGGCATGCAAATGTCAGGGGTGTGCCTGAATGAGGGAGTCAGCTGGGTAAGAGGTTGAAGTAGGGATTCTTAGACTTCTGTGTCAACATGGCAGAGTAAACACTTGCTGAAAATTCTGTCTGCTGCAACATACAGAAATAACAGATAAAATATTTTTTAAAACCACATAAGCCTGTCCTGTTTATTTTCTATTTGCATTCTCTGCTTTGCTCTGTACCCTTCTGGACCACATTACTTGGGCTCCCTTGTTGGCTGGTCTTCCAGTTGGGTTTGGCCAACAGAAGGTACCAGCAAGAGACAGGAGGGGAGGAAGAGAGAGAATAGGATATCTCTTTCTTGCTCCCTCCCTACTTCAGGACTGCCTTCTAATGGTGGCTACCTCCCTTCAAACTCAGCTTCCACCAGGAGGCCCCTCATGGCAGTGCCAGCTTTCCCTGAACTCCGCTAATGACACCTCCTCCTTTGCCTCTTCAGGACTCGGTGTGGTGACAGCTTGCTGCTGTTCCTAGTCTCTGGGTACCTCAAATGACCTTGTTGGAGTCTTCACTCCTGCCCATACTTCTATAAATAGTTTCTTCATTAAAATCCCTTGAATTTAAGTATCTGAATGATATTCTATTTTTTGCTGGGGTCTTGACTGAGTAAAACTATTTTCAAAAACAAGAAAATCATGTCTCTGTAAACAGGAGAGATAATGACCCCCAGTGGTAAGTAACAGCTAAGACTCTATGGCCATGGTGAAATTGGGGGGGCGGGGTCTTACGTTTCTATATCTGCAAAGGGAAAGGGGCTGAATATGCCCCACAGATATCAGGGGGTGGGGTAGGGTGGGATGAGAGTAGTTCTATTATTTCAGATAGGGTCAAGACCCCAAATTACCTGTGACTAGAAATGAAGATGCCTATATTTGACTAGCATCTGAGTCTGCACTGCCTGTAAGCTCAGACACTGTTATTTCTCTGCAGTGGGAATCCCAAGCCAGGCTTAATTTATGACTTGTTTCAGAGCTAAGGATCTCAAAACCAGCCCTCAGAGGAACCCTTGTAAAGCAAATCCATAGGGAAGTTATGCTCTCCAGAAAAGAAAAGAAAATAACAAAATATACAAGGATGTGCAGCATGATTAAAGTCAGTCCAATGAATGAGACAATTCACATCTGAGAAAATAGAACAGTACAGAACACTCTGAAGAAGACTTTTAAAATCCTCAGTCATAATGGAAAAATAATAGCTATCAAATGAGATTGCAATATATAGAAGATTGTGTACAAAATAAAATAAAGCCACGGGGATGTAATACACATCGTGGTGACTAGTTAATAATGCCATATTGCATATTTGAAAGTTGTTAAGAAAGGGGATCTTAAAAGTCCTTATCACAAGAAGAAAACAATTTTTTTATAACTATGGAAGGTAATGGATATTAACTAAACATTGCAGTGATTATTTTGCAATGTATACAAATACCTAATCATTATGTTGTAGACCCAAAACTAATTTAATGTTATCTATCAATTATACATCAATTAAAAACATTTTTTAAAGGCTATGAAATAAGAAGAGAGAGAAATAAAGAACCAGCTGAAAATCCTGGAATGAGCAAATGTAATTGGCAAGTATGACACAGCTTAAGGGAGATTTAATGAACTGGAAGACAAAACTGAGGAAATCTCCCAGAATGCAGTACGGAGATCAAAAAAGGAGGGGGGAAAACTGAAAGGAAAATTAAGGAGACACAGATGATGTACGAGAAAGCACAGCCATTAAAAGAAGTTTCAGGAAAGAATAAGTGGAGGAGAAAATATTTAGTGCTGCAAGTACCAGATTAAGGGAGAAAAACAACATGAACATCTCACATGTATAGGAAAAAAACATTCAAGGTCGCCCAATGCCTATTTACAATGGAAAAAACCAAGTGTATTTAGAATATAAGAGATTTTTCCTTCCAGCCAAACCCTATAGCAACATCCCACTAAATGGTGAGACTGTAGAAATGTTTCTATGAAAAGCCAGAAACACAATAGGGATGCCACTAATGCTCCCTATTACCTAGTATCGTATCAGAGGTCCTGACTTGTGGAAAACAGCTATCTAGATGTGAGATTTTAGAGATGCTGCATTTTCCTAACAGTGAGCCAGGGCACAGCTAAGGGAGTGGATGTGATGGAGATGAAGGTCACTGGAACTGGCAGAATGGAGGAACCGAAAAGCTACAGTGCTGGGAGAACCCCCGATGATGCCAGGACTTTGGGTCTGGGGGAGGCTCTATGTGATGCAGGTGACCTGGATGTTGGTGGGTGACAGTGCCATGCTCATGGAGGGAAGATCAGCCAGCGGGCGGAATGAGCAGAAGAGCAGGGTTTATCACAGGCTGGGAAGTGACGGTCTCCAAACAGCATCGTGCTTCTGGAGCAGTGTTCGCTCAAAAGACCAACTGGGCAAAGCTCTCGGGAAAGAGCCAAATGTCAGCTAAAGCAAGAAGGCAGATGCAATGTTTTACCTGCCAGTTAAGGATGTGGGAAAGTTCATTTACGATGGAAAAAGAATTCCAGGGATGTCCTTTGAAAGTCTGAAGGAGGGGGAACGTGGAGGTTGATCAGAACAAATGAAGATCAGAGTGGAACGGAATGAGATAACCAGAGGGAATAGAGGGGCTTCTGTTTCTAACAGAGCTAGTAGGGCTGTGAGCCTTCTGGGATTAGGTGGCATCCCGTGGCATCAAAGACAAAGCTCTCTCCATTAGCCTGCTACAGCTTCAATGACAGGAGAATCCACTATATGGGTTTAGAAATGGAACATAAGGCCTCTTTGGGGTTATAACAGAAAGAAATAAAAAAATAAACTGACCTCCAGATCAGATCCAGTAAGCATTAGTGGCAGATTTCTCATTTAACGGTGCCTTTGTACCATACTATAGTCCACACTTACACATATTCAGCATGGGTGTATACTATGAGGCATTAGGATAGGTCACTAAGGAATGTATCTGGAACAAACACCAAAGTCTTATATACGATGCATATTTAGTAGAGGGCTGTAGATTTGGAATCTGGAAGTATTTAATGGGTTAATCTTACATGGAAGCTGCTTGAGATATTTTAATTTTATAATTTCAATGAAGAAATTGTTTTATATGCATAATTAACCTCAGAGAAATAACCTCTCTGTTGACCACTTAGCTGCCCCCCACAAGCAACTGTCTCTATTACATCTGCCTTATCATTCCCTCTGATGCAGAACATGGCACACGCAAGTCTTAGGAAGCATCCTTTTCAATAAGGAACAAATATCAAAACACACAAGGATTGGCATCTGTTAGCCTATGAATCTGGACTGTTAATTATGTAAGAAAAACATGATGTATTCAAGAAAATAGTACCCATTCATCCGCTTTTTTTCAAAATGGAAAAGCACTACACTTAATTTGTGGTTCTCTGCCTTTTAAATAGGCAACTCAATGAAGCAATAAATGTGTTCATAATGAATAGATTTTTCTACATAGGAAACTCTTAATGGCAGTAGCATAACTGAAGATTTAACCTGGTGAACATAAAAGTAAACAACAGAAACACATAAAGATAATTTGAATTGGCCAGAAAATAATGTTTCAGTAAAAAAAAAATCACATTGTTGAGAGTAATTTTTAGGTTGTGATATAAAAATGCATCATTGTGTAAAAAGACAAGACTGCTGTAATTAAATTACCAATGTCTAAAATGTAAAGGTACAGCTCTGTACATCCTGCCTGTCTCCTCATAACTGCGAAGCTTGGTCACTCTGGCGCCCCTCTGGCCTTCCAGTCTGTCCTGTCTTCTTCCTCACACTGCTCTGTGCCTTTTCTCCTCTGATCCAAACTCCCACTGTTCTCCTCCTTCTAAACCTTTCCGTTGAGCATCATGGAACTTCCATATCTTGCTTTCTTCTTCTTTTTTTTTTTTTAAGAGAGGGAGAGTGGGAGGAGGGGCAGAGGAAGAGGGAGAGAGAGAATCCCAAGCAGGCTCCACACTCAGCATGGAACCTCACCCGAGGCTCTCTCTCATGACCCTGAGATCATGATCTGAGCTGAAACCAAGAATCGGACACTTAACTGACTAAGACACCCAAGCACCCTGGAACTTCAATTTCTAATTAAACTAGTCTATGCCCTCAATTTCTTCAGCTAATGCCCTTCGCACATCATGCCCTGATTGGAACTTGGTTCCCTGTTGGAGACCTGGCTTCCCACTACCTGCTCTCCAAATCTCCTCCTCTTCTGACTCTTCTGGAACGGGCTCTACTGATTTCCCTCCCTTCTCTCTTGTAGCTTCAACCTTCTCTCTCTAATGGGCTCCTCCCCACAGAATTATAACCTCAAAGCAATCTCTCTCTCTCTGTTTTCTTGCCTCCCACACTCTCTGCAGTCTTTCCCCCTCTCTCCTCTGCCAACCCCTCCCCCATCGTGTTCCTTACCTTTCAAGCTCTTGAGAGCCCGCCACTCCACTGACATTGTTCTGGATATAGTCAATTACTCAGTAACTACTTCCTTGTTGCTAAATCGAAAAGATGCTCTCAATGCTCATCTTACTGACCTCTTGACAGCACTGGTCATGACTGATCCTTCCTTCCTTCTTGAAACTCTACTCCCTCGGTCTCAATGACCACATCTGTCTCTAGATTCCCTTAATGCTTTGGGCACCTTTTTATCCCCTCATTGTTGGTACTCCCTATGGTTCTCTCTTGGGCAGTCTTCCCTTCTTGTTTAAATCCTCTCTCTGAGAGATCTCACTCAGCCCCTGGCTTCAGTTACAATTCATATGCTGATGACTCAAAATCTATGTCTCTAGTACAGATCTGCCTCCCCCCAACTTCAGAACTGCAGATCCAAATGCTGAGTGGGCATCTCCTCTTGGACAGCCCGAAGGTGGTCCAAATGGAATCCCTCCTTCTCCTTTTTAAACCTGTACTTCTTACATTCCCTCTGTCAATGAACATTATCATTACTCCCAGGTGCTAAACCTGAAACCTAGATTCAATCTTGATGCCTACCCCACTCTTCTCTAACTACAACCAATCCATTTACCTACAGAAACTTCTCCATGAAAATAGCTCTTAAATCCACCCACATTTCTCCAACACCTCAGCCATACCACAGCCCAGATTCCATCAACTCTCTTTGATTGCCACAATGACCTCTAACCAGTCCCCCCCCTCTAGATATCCATTCTCTACAGTCAAGAGAGATCTGTCTAAAATGCAATCTGATGTCACCCTCCTTTCTTAAAACCCTCCAGGATGCTCCATTTCTCCTAGGAGGAGGTCCTCCTCACTCCTGATCTCACGAAAATCCCTCATAATCTGGCTGCTGCCCTCTAGCCCGGCTTCATATCGTGCCATCCCCTCCACTCTGTGATCCAATGACACTTGACTTCTTTTATTTCTGCAGTGAAGCCATGACCTCTTGCGTGGGGACCTTTGTACGTGCTTTTCCATATACCCAAAGCAATCAACCTCTCTTCTTTGCCTAGTTAACTATGATTCATCCTTCAGGAATCAGCAGAGACATTACTTCCTGCTGAAGGTCTCCCCAACAAAGGGCCAGGTGCCCCACAGTGTGCTCCCGTATCACCTGAGGCTTCTCCCATCACCGCACTTACCACACGCCATGGGAATTATCTGTTTCATTTTAGGTGACTATTAGCTCTGGGAGCAAGGTCCACATCTATCCAGTACACCACACTATCCCTGCAGGAGCCCAGGCCCAGGTCATAATAGGTACTACGTCAATGGTTCTCACAACTTTGTAGCTTTAGGATTCCCTTCCACTCTCTTTTTTTTTTTTTTTAAAGATTTTAATTATTTATTTATTTGAGAGAGAGAGAATGAGAGATAGAGAGCATGAGAGGGAAGAGGGTCAGAGAGAGAAGCAGACTCCCCGCCGAGCAGGGAGCCCCACGCGGAACTCGATCCCGGGACTCCAGGATCACGACCTGAGCCGAAGGCAGTCGCCCAACCAGCTGAGCCACCCAGGCGCCCCTCCCTTCCACTCTTAAAAACTGAGAATCCTGGGGTACCTGGGTGGCTCAGTCGTTAAGTGTCTGCCTTCAGCTCAGGTCATGATTCCAGGGTCCTGGGATCAAGCCCCACATTGGGGTCCCTGCTTGGGGGGAAGCCTGCTTCTCCCTCTCCCACTCCTCCTGTTGTGTTCCCTCTCTCACTGTCTCTCTCTGTCAAAATAAATAAATAAAATCTTAAAAAAAGAAAAAGCTTTTAAAATAAAAAAAAAAATTGAGAATCCTGAAGAGCTTCTGTTTACATGGGCTTTATCTGTCAATATTTGTCCCACTAGAAATTACAGCTGGGAAAATTTCAAAATCTTACTTCATTAAAAATTGACAATAATTTCATTGCATTTTAACATAAATTGCATGTTTTTATGAAAACTAAGTAAATTTTCCAAAACAAAACAAAACAAAATCAGTGAGAAGAGATTTTACATTTGTACAAGTATTGTTTAATAAATTACAGCTAGATTCTCATATCTGCTTCTGAATTCCCTTTGTGGTGGTATGACTGTAGTATGTAAAGAAAAATGCAGCTTCATACAGACACGTAGCTGAAAGGGTAGGTAGTCTTTCCAGATAATTGCAGATACTCTTTTCTGATACTATACTGTAACTCAATTAAGCGACAGTTTCTTAAAGGCTGGCTGCAATGTAGAATTTGAAACCATATCAATTAACTTTTCATACTTTGTTACATTAAAACCCAGTGGCATATCTTGTACTTTCAATAGATCTTTTACCCAAGCATGATTTTGTAACATCATGCATTGGTTGTCTGAAAAATATTAATTCACTGAGTTACACAGATCTTCTAAGTGTTAACACATTTCATTATACAATATAAAAAAATCACATTTGTTAATATCACCATTGAATTCACCGGAAAAGTCTTTAAGTATTGAGAAACTGTCAAGCTCACAGTGGTAGATACAAGTTTCCCAAATTCTAATTTTCACTTGAAAGCTCGAATTTTCTCATTGGCAACAAACTCTGTCAGTTGTTTTTCTTGAAATGACAGGCTCACTTCGTTCATTTTAAAGAAAACGCTGACCAAATACTCAAGTCTGAAAAATGATAGTTTGTCAGTCATTCTTTCACATAAAAATAGTGTTCCATTAAGACAGTGGCCAGTTCAGATCTCAACTTAAACAATCGGGCAAAGAGCTTTTCCTGGAGACAACCATTGTGCTTCGGCATGTAACAGGGATGCTGTATGAATACTTCCTACCATAGTAAAAAGATATGCATTTGAGAATTGAGGTTTACTAAAATAATTCTTATTGCTTTACCAGGATATTCTTAAGTGAAACTGACTTTTTTTTTTTTTTTAAAACTCTGAGGGCAAGGTGAGGAAGACTATGATGATTACTAGGTACAATTGGGTGCTACTGTCTTGATTCATGTTAAAAACAGGTAAAAAAATTCATGCAGTTTTACCTCCCCCAGCTTTTGTAGTATCAGTGCAAATGTCAGCAGAGTGAAACAAGGTATATAGTGCCTTAGCATCAGGAAAATCGTTCTGACCTCACAGACTGCTTTGGGCCATGGATCTCTCATAGAGAACCTCTGGGCTAGATGAATGACACATAAGCCAGCCTGGGTGCCTGTGACAACTGCCCGGGGCACTGGCCCTCCACACCTGTACTCCATCCTGAGCACCTTCTGCATAGCTAATTCTGCTATTTACTCTGGGGCTTCTTGGTTGCTTCCTCCCACCCAACATTTGGTTTTGCCTCAACCCCTGGGTGCTGACACCTGGGCCTTCATAAAGTCCTGGTTGCAACTCAATTTCCTGCCTTCATTTTTGTTATGATTTCTGGGACCCGGCTTGGGATATCAGCCCTCTGGCCTTTGGCCCCATAAGGAGTGAGGTAGGCCCTCCTTGGTATTTTTTCTGGACCATTTTGGGGTGGACTCTACAGATTTACTTCTCGTTAGCCCTGTGTCTTGCACTATGTGTGCACTGGAGGAGGCAGTGGGGCAGGGGGATTAGAGGGATTAGGGATTTGGTACAAAATTTATATTACTTAGGAAGATACCTGACTTTGAAAGTAAAACAAAACTGTTTTCTTCTTGAAAGATAAGGTGAGGGCGCCTGGGTGGCTCAGTTGGTTAAGTGACTGCCTTCGGCTCAGGTCATGATCCTGGAGTCCCGGGATCGAGTCCCACATCGGGCTTCCTGCTCAGCGGGGAGTCTGCTTCTCCCTCTGACCCTCTTCCCTCTCGTGCTCTCTGTCTCTCATTCTCTCTCTCTCAAATAAATAAAATCTTTAAAAAAAAAAAGATAAGGTGAAATATTCTTTTACTCTTGAAGATATGGGTCAAAATAAAAAGTCTTCATCTGATCAGTGAATATACACTAAAAGAAACGCCCAACATAGAACAGTTTTAAAAATGTATGCTCATCCATTTCTCTTCCATCAGTACTTTCTGATTATGCATCAGAAGTTCATCCAAGTATGAGACTGGTAAATGCATCTTTTAAATACAAAAGTTGGAGTTGGGCATGGAGAAAGACAAGATATCATTTGCTGAAACTGGCTTTCAAAAAATAGCAAATTAATTTAGAAGAAAATTAATATGATTTTCAAGGAGGTCCTTCCCATTGAACAAATCATTTTTATCATGACAAAAGAAATGCTTTCTTTTCCTTGTATACATCTTATATTACTTTTCTGAGCATTCTTACATTAAGGTTTCCTTGTACTTGAATAGCCAAGCTCTATCACAGTAATGTCTCTGTATGAAACAACCTTCCAATATTTCCAAGAGTCAGTGATAGAATGAAATGCCTTTCATGTCATTTCTCAGCCTTCTTGCAAGAAGAGCACAGAGGTTTAACTTCAAGGGGGCTTTGGGAAGACATCTCACGTTGCCCCTGGCAGTGAGGGGCACTACTGCAGGAAAGCAGAGCTATATGGGCTGATGGCAGCTCAAAGCATGTGAGTTATGTTCCAGAGGGAAGCAGGCTGAAGAATGAGAAACAGAGGCCAGTCAGGAGCCCTAGTCCTAATGGTGTGTCCGTGGGACAAGGACAAGGGATCTCCAGGGTGGCTACTTTCCTTTTCCTTCATAAACAGTAATACACTGATGTCCAACATGAGGCTGACTTGGGTCTCCCAGGCATTGAGAAGTAGTTTTTCATAGTGAGGATCTTGAGTTCTGGAGGCAGACTGCCTGAGTTTGAATACTGGCTCCATCACTTATAGGCTGAGTGACCCTGGGCAAGGGAGTTTTCTAATCTACCCATCTTGTTAAGTTGTTATATAAAATCTTTATAAGGTGTAAAGATATAATCTACATAAGGTACTTAGCACAGTAGCTGGCATGTAGCAGGTGCTTAACAAATGACAGCAATTATTATTCATATTATTCCTCTGAAAGTGTAAGCTGTACATCCCCTAGAGGGAGAAGAAATGAACCTAGGACTTTTATATTTACTCCCTACCAATCCCAGGAAGAGGATCCTGAGAGATGGTAGAAAATTCTATCAGATCTCTTAGGCACCAATTAAAGAATATGTCACTCTTCATCAGGAGTGCTTACACCCTAACTGGGAAGGACATCTTTAGACATAAACATTTGGATTAATAACAAAGAATTACGAAAAGATGCAGTCTTGTTGGGTGAAGACTCAAGGGGATACCAATGTCAGGTCTCAGTCACAACTCTAAGCCTAGAGTCCCTTGATCTCCTCAATTTTGATGAACTTCACCTCCACTCTGCTTCAAAGACTGATCTTCCATGTTAGACCAGGGGCCTTGTCAACTACACAGAACTTCTTGGCATATGAATTAACCAGTATCAAGATCCCATTCACTGTACATAGCTCTCCACTCTTGCAGCTCTATTGCTCTTTGATTCCCAACTTCATTTCAATATCTTCTGAGACTCTTGGGACCCTGACCACTCTACATTTTCTCAGTCTACAGGTGCCTGTCTCGTTTTACTTATTCTCTACCTGGCCTAGAGCGCATGATGCCATGCCTTTAGTTATATGGACCATTATCCTCAATGCTTCGCTTCCTTCTTCTATTCCACACAACCTATAAAACCCAATCCCGGTATTGATCCAGTCATAGTTCTTCAACCAGGCTTTGGATCCCACTCCTCTTGCCTCCTAAGGGACTTTGGCTCCTCCAATCATGTTCCTATGCTTCCCTTCTACTCATTATTTCTTCCCAATACATATATGTTGTGAATTATCTCCCTAGATTCCAAATTACTTCTCTAGAATCTTATTCTTCAAAAGTAGTTTACACCAGTTTCCTCTACTTCCTCATCATCAATTCACTCCTTAACCCAAAGCAAGCTGGCCTCTGTTTCCATGATCTTATCCAAACTGCTTTTGTTGAGATTTATCAATGCTTTTCACATCGCCAAATCCAAGGAATCCTTTTTAATTCTTACATCTTCTGATTTCCCTGTGTCATGTCCAGCTGCTGACATGGCTTCCTCTCCTTTTCTTTTTTTTAAAGATTATTTATTTTTAAGAGAGAGAGAGGGAGAGCATGAGCATGTGGCAGGGGCGGGGGCAGAGGGAGAGAGAATCTCAAGCAGACCCTCAACTGAGCATAGAGTCCGATGTGGGGCTCGATCCCACAACCCTGAGATCACGACCTGAGCCGAAATCAAGAGCTGGACACCTAACTGACTGAGCCACCCAGAAGCCCCACATTGCTTCCTCTTCTAAATTCTCATCCTGCCTTTTAAAACCAGGGTTGCATTGTGCTCCTTTTACTCCATAGACCCTTCCACTGTGACTGCACTCACACCTAAGACTTCAGCAACTCATAGGATTTATAAACTGATATCCTGGAGCTTAGATGTCTCTACTGAGTGGAGACCTCATAGGCACAGTGGTTAAGAACATAGACTCTGAGCTCAGATAAACCTGCATTCCAACTCTACACTGACCAGCTAAGTTACTTCACTTAAAACCTCAGGTTCCTCAACTATAGGATGGGGGTAATTTTATCACTGGTATTTACCTCTTAAAGTTCTCTTGTGGATTAAATTAAATAATGCACAGAGAAGCATGTAATTAACACTCCATAATAGTAGCTATTGTTATTATAGGATTCTCTACTTTAAACTCCCGAAGCAACTCAAACTTCAACTCAAATTACAAAATCAACTTAACGCCCTCATGCTCCTCCTTCATTATAGTAATCATCATAATAGCTTCTATCTCTCAAGGATCCATTTTTATAACTAATCTGTAAGTTAAATATTAGTGACCCTATTTCACACATAAAAAAACTGAGGCTTAGAGAAGTTAATTACTCCGCTGCAAGTGGGAGGAAAATGACAGTTAGGATTCAAACCCTGGCCCTTCTCACTTCAAAGTTAATGCTGCCTAGCACTGGTCAACCACTTCAGTGCTTGAGTCCTGAGCCAAAACCCAGGACACTGATTTTGGACTTCTTCCATCTCACTCAACTACATCTAGTGGTGTGCTGGGGAACTGATTTTCACGGGGGAAAAAAAAAGGAAAATTCCCTGATTTGTACATTTTGCTGATTTCAAGCTGCCAAGGCAACATCACTGAATGTGAGGTGGGCAAAAGTGGGCAGAACTGGCTTGGGAACCTGCGTGAGGCAGCTCCGGAAGATTGCTGGGATCCAGGAAGCCCCCAGATCCCATTAATTTGGATCTGGATAGTTTGACTGAAAGCAATTTGCCAAAAACAACTTTGTCGAAATCAAGTTGGTGAAAACAACAATGTGTTAAAACAATCTGGTCAGAAAGGAATACTGTTGGGCGTCTGGGTGGCTCAGTCGTTAAGTGTCTGCCTTCGGCTCAGGTCATGATCCCAGGGTCCTGGGATTGAGTCCCACATCGGGCTCCCTGCTCAGGAGGAAGCCTGCTTCTCCCTCTCCCACTCCCCCTGCTTGTGTTCCCTCTCTCGCTGTCTCTGTCAAATAAATAAATAACATCTTTAAAAAAAAAAAAAAGAAAGAAAGAAAGGAATACTGTTCAGTGATAGGCTACAGGTTTTTTTTCTCTTTTTACCCTTTCCCAGAGTGACTTAATTCTGGCCAGTTATTGCCTGGGATGTCCAAGTACAGGCTTGTTGGCGGCAAGGCTTCAACCTCTGCAGCCTGCAGTCCTCTGGTCCCCACAGAAGACTTCCCATTCCTCAGGTGCCAAGGTCTCCTCACCTCTAGGTCTCTGCTTGGGCCTGGAATGTTCTTCTCTCCACCCCACTGTCTCTGCTTCCTTGACTCCCCTTCCTCAACTTTCTGTGTAGGCATCCGCCACAGGGGATACTCAACAAACCACATGTCAAGCAATGGGAATTAAGTTGGAATTATGCACATGTCCAACAACTGGCAGACTGATAGTTTTTGGAACATATGGTATGACCCTATTTCAAATAGGGAAAAGTGCACACAGATATAGAAAAGGATCCAGGAGGTTAGTCTCCAGGGGTTTTAGCCATGATTTTTTAAATAATAGATGTGATTATGGGAGGATTTTTTTTTTTTGTCTATAGTTTTTATAGTAAGCATGCATTGCTTCTGTAAGAAAAAAGCCTATTTTTATAAGATACTTTTATTGTTACTATCTTTGTAGTCCAATTGTTCACTACTATAAACAATTTTGGGCAAGGACGATTGGCTGACTATTCATTGGTTAGAAAAAGACCTCAAAAATAATGGAAAACAGGTAATTTTTAAGAACATGTAAATCGGGACGCCTGGGTGGCTCAGTCGGTTAAGTGTCTGCCTTCAGCTCAGGTCATGATCCCAGGGTTCTGGGATAGAGTCCTGCATTGGGCTGTCTGCTCCACAGGAAGCCTGCTTCTCCCTCTGCCTCTGTCTCTCATGAAGGAAGGAAGGAAGGAAGGAAGGAAGGAAGGAAGGAAGGAAGGAA
>NW_027397070.1:59816421-59887760 GCF_003265705.2 Callorhinus ursinus
GAAGGAAGGAAGGAAGGAAGGAAGGAAGGAAGGAAGGAAGGAAGGAAGGAAGGAAGGAAGGAAGGAAGGAAAAAAAGAAAGAAAGAGCATGTAAATCACCATATGGTGTACAAAAAAAATACCAGAACTGAAGAAACGAGACTCCAGAGAGGCTAACTTTCAACGGCAGTGTGATTTCAGCAAGATTATTGGGTTGACTAAATTATATTTGGCCAAATGCTATGCTATTGTTAACTCTACGTCCTTGAGATCCCTTGTGAATCTTCACATTTTCTCTTTCTCATTCCTTTTGTTACCAGGTTAAGGAAACAACCAAATTCCTTAGCGTACACAGACCCACTATGATCAGAGCTTTACCTAGTTCTTGGCATCTCTCCTGCTCCACATTCCCCTTCACCTCTATGACCCCCCACCCCAAATCACACACTGGCTAGCTATGAGCTCTTGGCTCCAGAAATGCAAATTCTATGTCCCTGAACACGTCATGTGGTTTCAGATCTCTATACCTTTGCATGTGCTGCGTTCTCTGAAATGCCTTTACAACACACACATGCATGCACACACAGTGATACGATGTGGTTAATCACACTGGAGAGCATTCACATGAATCCTAGCTGCCCTATGGACATGATTGTGTTTTCTTCACTTTGGCATTTTGAGTGTCTCCAGATCTCTCGTACCCAAAGTATGGTTTGCATACCAGCAGTATCAATATTAATTACTTGGGGAGCTTGTTACATATGCACATTTTTTCAGGTCTCACCACACTATCTACTGGATCAGAAACTCTGAAGATGGGCCCCAGAAAGAATTTTTTTTTTTAAAGATTTATTTGTTCATTTGAGGGGAGGAGGGGAAGAGGGAGAGAATCCCCAAGCAGACTCCCCACTGAGAGGGGAGCCCAACACAGGGCTTGATCTCACAATCCCGACCATGACCCAAGCCAAAACCAAGAGTCAACAGTTAACCGACTGGGCCACCCAGGCACCCGGAAAGGATGTTTAAAAAGCCCCCAGGTGTCTCTTATGCATCTAATGTTTGAGAAGTACTGCTCTAGGTAATCGGTAATGTTGGCTGAATGGCTAAGAACTTGGAACACTCCTTTACATTTTTTAAAAACCTACCTCCATTACAAGTTTCTGCTTTTGTATGTGTCAATCCAGACGTGTGTGTGTGTGTGCGCATATATATATATATATATATATATATATATAATAACCAATCTTTTCAAAATGTCCAGTGAAATTTTACTTAATTATTAGATCACTTTGGACAATAAGATTTCACCTCTAAAAAGAGGCAGTTAACACAAGCCTTCATTTATTATTAGCTATTGTTTGGTAGCTAAATTTGTGTTACAGATCTGAATTTTGGTTGGAGGAATGGAACTCCAGGAAGTTACCAACACAGTGTCTTGCCCAGGACCCCGTGGTACTTTAGCGTGAGGCTGGGTTCAGACTAAGCAGACTCAGAATATCCATTTATGCTGAGCCCACTGAGTCACTCACGATGCTGCTCTTCCTTCAGGTATATCACAGTGATTAACTTGGTGCAGAGACCTTGGAAGGTTACAGTAAACACTTCACCTTGTGGCCAGGCAGTTAAACGTGTAAAGGTCCCTACCCTCTATCTGATCATTACCTAAAGGACATTCCAATCGGGCCAGAAGTGATTTGTTGGTGCTGTAATATAGGCAGCCTTTTCACATCTCCCTCTGTAGCTGCTGGAATCTTGGCTCACACCCAAATGCCCCACTTGGGTTTTGTTCAGGAAAGATTTCCTCCAGCTGCTTTATTTGTTCCACGATTACATGTATGAGCTTCCAGAATGTACAAGATCACAAGTCAAATGAAAGGCTTCAGTTCCCAATTCACCTAAAGAGATAAAATTTGAAACCAAGGAAACAACAAAACATGACTAAATGAAGGGCTAAGTATGAATGAGACTGAATAGTATTCGTACTAAAATGTCAGCACACGCCAAAACGCGAAAGGAAAATAGACACTGTGGGGTAATCGGAGTGTCTTTGTGCTCCATTTATGGTCACACTTGCAAGGGGATTCAGACTTGCTCTTTAGCATTTACAATTTGAGGCAATGCAAGCTGATGGAAACAAAAAAACTTTGTATTTAAAAATAAACAAAAACTTGTATAGCCATGTTCATAGCCGCGTAATTCACTATGGTCAAAAGGTGGAAGCAACCCAATTGTCCTTCGATAGGTGGGCGAACAAATGAGGTGTACCCGTACAAGGGACTATTACTCAGCCTTTAAAAGGAAGGACGTTCTACACAATGTGGATGAACCTCGAGGACAGGGCATCAAGTTAAATAAGTCAGTCAAAAAAGATAAATACTGGGGCGCCTGGGTGGCTCAGTCATTAAGTGTCTGCCTTCGGCTCAGGTCATGATTCTAGGGTCCTGGAATCGAGTCCCATGTCGGGCTCCCTGCTAGGCAAGAAGTCTGCTTCTCCCTCGCCCACTCCCCCTGCTTGTGTTCCTGCTCTCCCTAGCTCTCTGTCAAATACATAAATAAAATCTAAAAAAAAAAAAAAAAAAGATAAATACTGTAGGATTTACTTATACAAAGGACCTCAAATAGTCTAACCTGTAGGAACAGAAAGTAGAATGGGGGTTGCCAAGAACTGGGAGAAGGGGAAAACAGGAGTTGTTTAATGTGTACAGAGTTTTGGTTTTGCAAGATAAAAAAGTGCTAGAGGTTGGTCACATAACAATGTGAATACAGTTCACACCATTGCGCTGTACACTTAAAAATGGTTAAGATGGTTAACAAACAAAAACAACTACATAAACTGTTCTAAGGACTGGAAGAGTACATGTAGAAATGGCATTTGGGCATCCTGGGGATTACTGGATCATCCTAGGCCATCATTCACACTGAGAGCCTGGGGATCAAGATCAAGAGATGTAAGTCTAAAGGGAAAATACTCAAGTAAAAGGATAAAGGGTGGATAGTTACTTGTGGCAGATGGAGGAGTAACTGAAGAATATGCAGATTAAAGACCAATAGGTCATAGGGCATAAGAGGAAGATGACCTTTAGCATAAAAATGGAGAGTCTGACCTCCCAAAATCATCAAATGCCAGAAACATCTGGTAACTTAAGAGGCAAAAATCTGAGGTTTCACGAATCTCAAAATATATGCTGGAAAGTATTCAAAAAGTCCAGAGTCCAAACATCAGTTCAGCTTCAAACATATCACACGTGTTTGTCAGTTGTCCTTAAGCCACACAGTCTTGCTAGATCTCAAATGGGACAACTGGTGTATGTAAAGAGGATCAAACACGATGAGACCTTCAGAATAGGGCTCATAATCAGTGAAGATGCTCTTATCTAGACCGAGTCCATCGGTGAATTTTGAAGTCCGTTAAGAAGGAGGAAACACATAGCATGTGGATACACATGCTCTGAATGCTGCGGGGTGCCTTCAGATTCCCCCCGCTTTTGGAAGTGTTACCTGCTCAGAGTTCTGGCTGAGAACCTCAAGGGCCTCCCTCCAGCCAGAGGAAGTTACCTTGTTAATGGTGATGGCCCCCACACCTAAGGCCTGGTCACTGCAGGAGGACAGGTACCAATCCCTCTGTCTGCCCCATCTCTGCAGGGTGGTGGGCCCAGCACGCCCCACAGCACAGGCCAGGTCGGAGTTGCAATTCGCCGTCTGTTAACCCTGCCTCCCTGGCTCCCACATGGGCCTCGTTCCAGGAGCACCCTCAACAAACTTCCTGTGTGCGTATCTCCATCTCGGAGTCTGTTTCCCAGAGCCCAAACTAAGACACATCCATAACTTACGTGTTTCATTTTGAATTTAAAATAAAAGCATGCATTTGTTCCCTGATACTGTGATTTATGTCAAGGCCTGCATCTTTGAAGCCAGGTCCATGGATCAGCATGCTTTCTCCTCTCTCCTGCATAAACTACACCGAAAATGCATTACCTATGATTTCCTATTTTAGTTCTCCTGAAAGCATGAAAACTGAAAGTCCACTAGAAAACAATCTAGAGATCTAGATATGGAATCCCTCTAAATTTTTTTTACCCCTCCCCCTTGGAATCTAATAGCTATCTCACCCACAGCTAATATGACAGCTTTTTCTAAAAATTTAAAAACTTTAATAAAATACATATAATATTCACCATCTTAACCATTTCTTTTTAAGATTTTATTTATTTATTTATTTGAGAGAGAGTACATGACAGTGCATGGGGTGAGGCACAGAGGGAGAGAGTCTCAAGCAGACTTCACGATGAGCATGGAGCCTGACTCAGGGCTTGATCTCAGGACCCTGAGATCATGACCTGAGCTGAAATCAAGAGTTGGATGCTTAACCGACAGAGCCACCCAGGTGCCCCCCATCTTAACCATTTCTAAGTGTACAGTTTGGTCGTATTAAGTCATTCATATTGTTGTGCAACCATCACCACCATCCATCTCCAGAACTCTTTTCATCTTGCGAAGCAGAAACCCTGTCCCCATTAGACACTAACTCCTCATTCCCTCCTTCCATCAGCCCCTGGTAACTACCACTGTACTTTCTGTCTCTATGAAAATAACTACTCTAGGGAATCCCAGATCTTTTTTCTTAATTTAGTGGCTTTTATTAAGTCTTTCCAAATTTCATTTTTATAGAAAAAGCAGTTCTTTTGTACTTATATTCTGTTTGCCTAGTATTTAATTAAATCACCTAATTACAATAACAAGTTCAACTGGCAGAGATAGGTTTGAGAACAAACAACACAAACAGGTTTGGGAACAAATACAACTCAGTTAGCTGGAGCAGAAGCACATGAGTACACTAGACACAAGCCTCCCAATTATCAGCATTCAGCATGCTGTGGGCACCCACAGGACTGCTTTGCATAGGGACTGGAAGCTTCTTTTAAACTGGCAAACTGGTTAAGAGAGCTTCTACTGTATAAAAACAGATATTGCTAGCATTTACTGAGCACCTATTATGTGACGGGCACTGTGTAACTTGTATTATGTCCCTTAATCTCATCACCCACAAACGGTATTGTCTTCATTTTACATACAGGAAACCCACAAACAGTATTGTCTTCATTTTACATACAGGAAACCAAGGCACAGAGAACTCAAGCAGTTTATCCGAAGTCATACCACTGAGAAGTAGCAGGGCTGACATTTTCAAGTTGGCGTGAACTAAAGCCTGTCCTCACTCCACTGGCTCCCCGAATGAATATTAAATAAAAGGGATAACAAGATTAAAAATGTAACAAGTGATCCTTTGTTTTCTCCTGGCACTGTACCAAATGACAAAATATGTCACATCTAGTTTTTTTTAAAAGACTATAATTTAACAAACGAGGGATGCACTTAAATCCTCACAAGAAAGAAGTGAAGGTAGTATGATCTGTAATTGTTATTGGTTTACAGAGGAATGATTTCAGTTAATGAAAGATGGAAGTGTTCAGCATTTGTAAGGAAAGAACCAAAGTCAGACATGTTAATTATGCTATCAGATTAACACACAATAAAGAATAAACTGGAAAATTTCTAGAATATAATAAAAGCTAAGTGTGTTACATCTCAAGATAACACTTTGAATTAAAAAAAAAAACACACAAAACAAAAACCAGACAGCCAGCACATCTAAGATAATTCACAGAGTCAGCTAGTAAGTGACTAATTGAAGAGGTCTCATTACAACCAACTGCATCAACACCCACAGAGAGAAACCAAGCTACAGTTTTTTATTTAGAAGTATTTTCCCAAGAAAATAAAGCATGAATTTGTGGTTGTCTTTTAAAAAGAAAAATGAATGACATTTCAAAACAGATATAGACAACATTGCAAGCAAACCAGAAAGAAGAAAAAAAAGGAGGCATTTAAGATTACCAAATCATACTGGGTAGAAGCAAGCTCTGTGTAAGAGCCGATGGGAGACCTGGCAGAGAGAAGGGCCCTTGTCCTCCAGCAGCAGGTAGCCGCACCCTTCTACGACCCAAGCAGGAGGTCACTCATCGCTCCCCAGTGTGTCCAGGACATTGAGATATAAAGACAGCAGCAGAGATTACCAATAGTACACCACAGCCAAGAAAGGCTGCTGGTACCATTCAGCTCTTTCCTGTACCAACAATCCATGAACGGGACATCCACAGACACACATCTAAGACCCAGGTGCTCTCCCAGATATCCTGGGACAACTTCTCTTTCATGGAACCATCTGACCTCGATGCCCATTTTTCGACGGAACACCTTCTTCAGTTGTCCCACAGACACATTCCAAATGGATGTCCTCATCAACCCCACCTTGCTCTCCCCTTATGTCTGTTTCCTGTCACACCAAACGGAGCCACTATTCACTCAGACTACCAGGACAGAAGCCTAGGGGCCTCTACTTCCCTCCACTACACATCCTGTCACCAAGGTCCTGTGGATTTAGATGCAAAACCCCATTTGAATGCATCTGTTTTCCACCATTTCCGTAGTTTAGGGCCTGGACTCTTGCAAGAAGGCCCCTTCTTAGTAGTGATGGGTTTGGCCAAGGGGTTTGATACATAATCTTCTTATTTACTGAGCTCCAACTTTTTATCTAAATACCATGTTCTAATTTCTTCATCAGCCAGGGTAGACTCTCTGGAAAAAAATGGGAAAAGAGATAGGGGAGTTTCCCTTAGCATTAATGAGAAATTTTTAGCATCCCACTTAGAGACAGAAAAACATCAGGTAACACCAAAAATTCACTTGTAGCCCAAACACAATGGGGCAGCTTATTCTCAAGATCCTTTCAGTCAATCAACAAACTGTCTCTAGGAAGACTCTCTTAAACCACAGTGACTCATTCTGGGTAAACACAGAAATACCTCCTAAGTAATTTCTCTCAGGGAAGACCAGTAAGGATGCTCCTTGGGCCTCCCAACACAGTGGCCTCCTGGAATCTTCCCAAGAGCATCTGTGCTAGAGCACAAACTGCAGACCTGGATTTGGACTCCAAACTCTGCCACTTACTCTACCTTCATTCAAGTTATACAATCTTACGGAGAAAAAGAAGATAATGGTATTCACTTATAAAGATGCTTAAGTTTAGCAACAATAAATGTCAGCAAGGGGCCAGGCACTGCCTCCAGCACCTGGGATCCAATGATGAAAGTCTCAGCTCTGCCCTTGAGTTTCAGTCTAGTGGGGCAGAGAAAGGACACAAAGAAGGGAAGATTGACTGGGGATGATGGAGAAGAATTAAAAGAGAGCATATTCAAGGGCGCCTGGGTGGCTCAATCGTTAGGCGTCTGCCTTCAGCTTGGGTCGTGATCCCAGACTCCTCGGATTGAGCCCCGTTATCGAGCTCCCTGCTCCGTGGGAAGCCTGCTTCTCCCTCTCCCACTCCCCCTGCTTGTGTTCCCTCTCTCGTTGTGTCTCTCTGTCAAATAAATAAATAAAATCTTTAAAAAAAGAGAGAGAGAGAGCATATTCAAAATGAAGTAATTAGGTAAAAACCCAATGCCTGATACCTAGCTCACTTAATAAATGCCTTTTGGTTGATTTTTAACCCCTCCTCCCCCACCAGGGCTTGTAGCTGTTACCGACCTAACTTTTTTCTTTCTGAAAGTTCACATATAAAACCACCACCAAGATACCTGATGGTCACTGGCTCCGTTTTTGGAGAAGCTCTCATTTCACTGTAACGTGCTCCTCTCTGAAGGCTTCTTATTTTTGGCACCTGTTCTTATGATCATCCATGAGTGCTATGTAATTGGTACTCACTGGTTTACCTGGAAACAGGTTTCTTAAACTTTTTCCCACCTCCATTAAGAAGGTTTCTCAGGGCAGATACATTCTGAATTGATTTCTAGACGGGAAAAGCTTGTAGTCTGGAACACAGAGAGAAAATGACAACTTTTGATTCTAACACTTCATGATTTTTACCACCGTATCTCATTATCTTACATTATCTGTTATCTTCTACAAGAGAATAAAAAAGAAGTAGACACTGGAAATAATAAAGTGGAAACTAGGAAATTCTGATATCCAACTTCTGTTCATGGATAAGAAGTGAAATAAATAACTTGGATCATGGTTGCTTTCACAACCTGGACAGTATCCAAGGCAGCAAACAGTGGTGTTTTATGTTATAAGCTGTGGTGGTTTTAAGATGCGTCCACAAATACCTTGAGGCCCAATAGCCCTCTCAGTAAGTGTGGGCCCTGGGGCTTCCTCTATGCTTTCCCACTCTCCTGGATCACTTGCTCTGGACAAAGCCAGATGCCATGTTGTGAACACTCGAGCAGCCCTAACGAGAGAGCCTCCTATAAACAAGAGGCACTAAATCACCAGGTGTCTGAGTGGGAGCACCCCTGTACGTGAATTCTCCAGCCCCAATCAAGCCTTCAAATGACTGTGACTCCGGCCAACATCTTGAATGTAACCTCCTGAGAGGATATGAGCCAGAACCACCGGCTAAGCCACTCCCAGATTCCTGACCCACAGGTATTGGGTGAGATACTAAATGTTTATTGCTTTAAACTGCTGAGCGTCAGGGTCATTTGTAGGGCAAAAATAGATAACCGAGACTCGGGTCAATAGGGTATTAGTGATAACGGTTTTTGTAAATCAAGATAGCATAATTTCCTTAGTTAAAAAACCATTTCCTCAATTTCTTTTCTCTGGAGCACAGAAATATAATCTATACAATACAGTGAGTGGTAAGACAACACACAGTTAATGCTGGTTCTGCTCCTTCCCTGCTTCATGTCCCCCACCCCCAAAAAAGAAACTACAGTTTAAAATACTGGAACTATAGAACTAAAAGATAGTGGTGGGTTGTGACTTCTTAAAAAAAACAAAAAACAAAAAACTGAAAACCAGGTACATGGCAAGCCAAGTCATAATGAAAGCAAATGACTCATTATTAATTTGTAAGAAAGGCAAATGGAGCAAAGTGATCCTAGATAACAAAGCAGGAGTTTTGAATGTTATCAGAACTAGTGATTTGGGCATTCAAATAATTTCATTTATTTAAAAATATAATTTCTTATGGGGAGTGTGAATTAGTATTTAAAGTTTCAAGGTGTCATATCTGCAACCAAAAGAAAAGGACATTTTATTATTTATCTCAAAATTGGGGGTCATTTATTCATATCATTTATTGTACACCTGATTTCCGCCAGAAATTACCCTAGGGCTTGGGAATGAACTAATAGAAACTATAGTCTGTGACATCCAGGAACTCACAGAAGGTAGATAAGTGCTTCTCACATAACAAGACCAATGGGCCCATTTCCAAAAAATCACGTACCAAAGGGGTGGGGGTGGGGGGGAACCTGGAGATCTCCATGTTTCTAAACTCATAAGTGATGCCAATGCTTAGGCTGGTGGTTCTCCACCACAAGGGTGGACAGTAACACAGTACAACCCAAGTCACAGGGATGAAAGGTACAGCATAGGGAACAGAGTCAAGGATATTGTAATAGTGTCATATGGTGGCAAGATGGCAGCTACCTTTGTGGTGAGCATAACATAGTGTATAGAGTTGTTGAATCACTATATTGTACACCTAAAACTTATGTAACATTGTGTGTCAACTATATTTCAATTAAAAAAATAGAATACGACCCATTTATTTGATCATCAGATATTTACTGAGTACCTAATCTGTACTGGAGGTGCTTGGTCCTGGGGATACCACTGTATACCAAAAAATGTACCACGAGATTAGAAGGATAAGAGTTGACCACATGAAGGGGGAGATGATGGTCCATCACAGGCAGAGGATGCAAGGAAGGGAGAGCACATGAGGAACCCAACCACACCTTCAAATGTGGAATCATACCACATGGTAGGCTTGATGACTAAGTTAAAGAGTAAGTAGTATATTCATGCATTCTGAGATTTTCCATTGGAAAGAGATGTAATTGACCCTCTACTACAATTCTCTCACTTCATAGAAGAAAAACTCCAGACGTTGACCCCAGGTCATACAACAAGGACAGGCACAGAACCTAGTTCCTGTGACTCCAGTTCTAACGTACTTTTTTCTTGACTGGCTCCTCTTAGGAGTAAAAGGCATCTTCAAGAACCAGAATGAGGCCAAAGTACATTTCTCAATTTTAAAGTGTGTGTTGTTACTATAGCATACTATCTCAGGAGCTATCAATCTGGGGCATTTTTGAAAAGATACAATCAACAAAGAAAAAGCAAGGTGGATGTAAAAAACGTCTTTGAAGCTATTTCGGTTGCTACTGTCAGAAAATGTTTGAATTTAAACTCTAGTAGGTATAAAATAAGCTTATAGAAAATACTAGTTTTGGAATCTGAATCAATGACCTAGAAATAAATCTCAGAGAGGGATAAGCAAAATTTTGAAAGAGAAGAATCAAAGAAAATAAAAACGTTATTTCCAAATGGTTTGTAAAAATAGTTTTTGAGTTACAGTGTGAAAATAGGTACATTTTAAATCTACAGGTATTAATAACAGGCTGGCATTTTGTTCCTAGTCGGGGAAGGAGTGGATTTCCTTCAAAGGGGTTTCTTACTGGAAATAACTGAAGGATCTTGTATTACAGTCTCACCAATCACACAAACCTTTTCAGGGTCTTTGCCATCTGGCATCCACTTCTGCTACTTTTCTGAAGTTACTGAAAGGTTAACCTTTTGTCCTTCTCCTGTACAAAATCAAACTCAGACTCTTACTTCTTGACTACGTTGTTCACTCTGTCTTCCTGAAATACTATCTTCCCTTTGTTTCCATGAAACTGTGTTTTCCTGGATCTCCTCTGACCACCCCTTGTCTGGCTTCCCTCCTAACCATGGGTATCCTCTCCAGATTCCGCCTGGTCCACTTCTCTTTCCAATCCTCCATTTATGATAACATAACACCACAATTCTCCTACTTGCCTAGGCCCCCAGCCCTTGGAGCTAACCTGTGCAGTTCTCTTTGCATTGCTTCCCAATAGCCAATCAGCTTTGGAGGCTATCAGCTTCTTTCTGGGTAACATTTCTAAGACTTGACTTTTTTTTCACATATCCATCTCCTTTACCCTTGAAGCAGGACCTCATCAATTAGGCCCCAGTCAGTGACAATGGCTTCCAGTGGACCAGCCACCTCTTTATTCTTTGGTACAGCCTGCAGCCAGATGAAGACCTTTCTCATCATGTCCCTTCCTTGTCCAAGAGTCAGTACATGCCCTGCTGAATCCAACCTCGGCACCCCTAACCCGAGACTTTCCCGTTTGCAAGACCAAACTAATACATTGTTAAGATCCACCACCTTGGATGATGCCTTCACAACCTAACCCCCTTCCATAGTGAATTTTATTTTCCCCCACAGTCACATCTGGAATGCTCACATCTCACACTCAATTACTGTAACAAAAAAGCAGTTCTTGTCGATGCCACAGTAATGGGGGGGGGCAGCAAAAGGGTTTCCATATATATTTGCTAAATTGAACTGAATTATATTGCAGCTATGCCAAAGCTTAATTTTAATCATGTAAAGATTGAGGGAGAACAGAAAGCACATCTTGCTTCAATTGTAACGGTTATTACTTTAATTTCTTAAAGTATAATAACAGAAACAGATACACACTAAAAGCATTTTTTTTAAATTAGAAAAATCACAGAGACAAAATCTTTAAATATTTTTCTTAAGTTTTCTCTCTTCTGATGTTTTAGATAGATTCTATCACTCTGAATATAAAGGGGTCTTTTGGCATCTGAGGAGCTAAGGATGGTTGACAATGGGTAGACTCAACTATGTGAAGGATGAATTATGTCCAAAAAACCGTGGGTCAGAGAGAGATTTTCCAAATGGGAAATGAATTCTGACAGGAAGCTGCCTGCTGGGAAATGAAAGAAGGCTTTGAAAACCTAGTAATCACAATCAAATTTTAGTTGTATTGACTAGTCTGAAACACACATGTGAAATCTACGATATTTAAGTTGTTCTGGGAAGAACTTAATTATGCAGATGAGGAATCCAAAGATCTTTTAAAAATCTGAGCATCCATATCATCAATGTGTTAATATGTCACAGATAACAGGTCTGCCTGACAAAATAATTGATGTTCAAGCATGTTCTGCTAGGCTTATAAATCTCACCTGCCTTCATATCTAGGGTAGCTTCTGGTTAGGTAAAACTAGCAGGAGGGCACCTGGGTGGCTTGGTTAAACATCTGTCTTCAGCTCAGGTCATAATCCCAGGGTCCTGGGATCAAGCCCCATATCAGGCTCCCTGCACAGTGGAGAGCCTGCTTCCCCCTCTCCCTATGCTGTTCCCCCAGCTTGTGCTCTGTCAAATAAATAAATAAAATCTCAAAAAAAAAACAAAAAACAGCAGGAAGTTGCTATGACAATATAGATAGTTCAAAATCATGTATGAAACTTAAAATCTTAAGATGTACTTGTACTTAATTTCCTCAGCATTCTTTCTTTCTATTCTGGTGTGAAATACTGTTTTCATCCATTCATGGAGCACTCACTGAGCACTGTCCAAAGCTCCAGGGATTCAACCATCCCAGGACAAAAGGAATTTGCAGCCAAACAGGGGAAATTGCAGGCCTGGTGGGAGGAAATGAACAGGAAAGGTCAGGAAATAAAGGAAAAACATAACACTAAATGGAAAATGTTAGCTTTACTTCTAGATTTAGTAATTGAAGAATAAACCCAACAACTCAAGTGTTACGTAAAGTCAGCTAAGAACTTGGCCAACTTGATTATAGTCAGATTCAGTTTCCTGAAATTCTCATGTCTTTTGAAATTCACATGAATGTGTCAGGCCAAGATGTCCATGAGGAACAGCCTTGAATGTTTAAGATGCTATAAAATAGTGACTGTGTAGATGGGACAGTTTTTAGGGCCTAGAGATAAGTATTTGTCCCTACATTTATTTCATAAGAGATAGAACAGTTGATACTTTTATTTTCTAGTTTGCTTTTGGCAATACTTTCTTCATCACTGTAAAAGAAATTTTGAATTATATTATTATATCATTACAAAACAATTCTGAAAGAATCATAGGGAATCATTACAGAAATGTTAGAAAATACACAAACGATTGGAAGGGATCCATATGACCTAATCTAACAATTCTGCAAAAATATCAATACAGCAAAGAAAGTCTTAGAATTGAGCAATGCTCTAATAATAAGTTTAGGGAAAACAGAACAAAATGCAACTACAAACGTAAACTTACTTGGCCTGAAATGTTCTTCCCTTCTTTGCCAATATCCACACCTCTCCCATCCTCTGCAGGCCTACCCTCTCATCCCAGCAACTGTTCCTCATTCCATCTCACTCGGTGGGATGAGGTTGTGAACAACCTGCTACTATTTATTTTCCGTGTTTTTGACTTTCTTCCCAAATATATGATGTTCCCTGAGGACAGGAAACGTGTCTTTCATTTCTCTGTATCCTCAGCAACTAGGAAGCATCCTGCACATTATCCTTGCTGATGAGGGTGTGTATGTTCCTTTTTATTTATTTTTTATTTTTTTATTTTTTAAAGATTTTATTTATTTATTTGAAAGAAAGAGAAAGAGAGCACACGAACGGGGGGGAGGGAGAACAGCAGAGGGAGAGGGAGAAGCAGACTCCCTGCTGAGCAGGGAGCTTGACCACAGGGCTCAAATCCCAGGACCCGAAGATCATGACCTAAGCCGAAGGCAGACACTTAACCGACTGAGCCACCCAGGTGTCACTCTCCTTTTCATTTTACTAACTAACATTTTACAACTAATAAAACATAGTTGATTGGAAAGAAAAGAACTGGGATTAAAATTTTTAAATGCTATATATATATTTGCCTTATTTGGAAATATTGCTGAAGAATTCAATATAGCCTTGTATCATTTAGGCAAGTAAATATTCTAAGAAATGAAACCATTCCCATTAAAAGAATCTGAAAATTCATTTATCCTGAATTTAAAAATGTCTTTAAACTTAGATAAGGCAGATAGAATACAAAGATCGTCATACCTTTCATTAACCAATAACCCTTATTTGCACCTTCCTCCCCTCCTGCCAAACTCCAGTTTATAGCTATTTTAACACATCCAATGAGGAATACTATAATTTTTTAAATAATAGTTTTAAATAATGCATAATTATTTTATCCTATCCTGCATAATTATCCTAAACAAACAGGATCTACATCTTTTTTGGTTTCCACCCACCCCAGCCACACACTTAGCCTCTTTGAATGTTAGAGACGCCCAAGTTCAAACGCCTACAGCACTGGGAATGTCAGAGACAAAAATCACTGGATAACCTGAGCCATACTAGCAGATTAGTCACTGAATGTCAGGAGGAAGGCTGGCATAGGGACCCTCAGGATGGTCCCACTGCCTACTCTAAAAACAACTCCCTTCCCATCTGCTTGCCGATGCCCACATTTCTCTAACATTCTACAAGTGGACAAAAAGTTTAAAATATAAATACCCCTGGGCCATCAGCATTGTCTGGCACTTTCTTAGAACCCACTCGACCTTGCCCCCACTGCAGGTATCCAGCATCCCTGTGATTTGGGAGGGGAGGATCCCGCCTACAGTCCCAGCGGTGTGCTGCCAATCAGCAGGATGCCACCCCCTTGCCCACAGCGACTGGTTTTCAGATTAGCAGACACTCCTGGTCTTCATAATTGGTTCGGTGGGGGGGGTCCCACAACCTTCGGGAGAAGCCCAGGGCTTCTGACCCTCCCTCTGAGGAGAGCAGCTCAAAACCCAGGCTGTGAGGTCTGGAGATAGCTGCAGTCAGTGTTGCAACCATAAGGGGCATCAGGCCAATCACAGCGGACTTGGCCAAGGGCAAGGCTGAAGAATACCAGAGATGCACAGCCGAGCCCCAGCCCCAGTCAAATTACACCCAGGCGCATCTCACCTCTCCTGGGTTCAGCTGTGCGAACCAACAGATTTCACTTATCACGTAAGGCAATTTGAGTTACAATCGGTCACACATCTACATCCTAGGAGAAGGCAACAGACTGATTCAAAATTGCATCATAAAGGACATATACGGGGCACCTGGGTGGCTCAGCTGTTAAGCGTCTGCCTTCGGCTCAGGTCATGATCCCAGGATCCTGGGATCAAGCCCCGCATCGGACTCCCTGCTCAGCGGGAAGCCTGCTTCTCCCTCTCCCTCTGCCACTCCCCTTGCTTGTGTTCCCTCTCTTGCTGTGTCTCTGTCAAATAAATAAATAAAATCTTAAAAGAAAAAATAAAGTTCATGTACGTCCTCTCAGGTCCTTTCTTGAAATCGGGTGTTGATTTATTAGAGACTGACAGGTGAGCCCTGGACATCTGAAGGAGGAAGAGATGTCACAGAGAGAAGGAAAAGACACTTTAGAAAAAGATGACTGGAGGTCTGAACAATTTTTTTTTTTTTTTAAATGTCGCCTTTTGCCTAAGCCTTCGTTGTTAGGGAACCTGAGTTTTAAAAGAGATGGATTTTTCAATTACAGGAGTTTAGACACTGTGTCAGGAGTAACTGGAAAGATATTTGGAGCGGGGCCTTGATGGGCACCTCTCAAATTACAAACCACACAGAGGAGGCAACAACAGTGTTTCCTGTGCCCCCTTCAGGTTTTAATTTTAATTCACGAGTAGGTTTCCCCTTCTGTAAACCTCAGTTATATGTATAGTCAGGGTCACACAGCTTGGGTTGTCACTCTTTCACTTAAAAGCTTCAACTCAAACCCCAGACCTTTGAGGTTCCAAGCCTCTGATGTGGCTACAACACTGGGTGACCAGTGCTGTGTCTCTCTTAGGGCTCCTGCACCCACGGGTCCCCCCTCTTCAAGCCTCGCCGGCAGTTCCTTGAAGGCACCACAGAGTTTTCCTCCACTGGGTTTTGCACACACTGTGCATTTGCCTGAGGTGCTCTCTACATGGCCTGGCCGTCCCCACCCTCTTCATGGGGCTGACATGACTCGATCCCAAGTCTCTCCTGCAACCCCCACTCAGAAAAGCCACCCTAACCCCCATGTCAATCAGGGCCCTGCTTACAGACAGTCACCATAGCCTTTGCTTTATCTAATACAGCAGGGAGAGAGATTTATGATGCTCTAGTTTTAGTGTAATTATTTACCCAAGGTCTACTTTCCCGATTTGACTGTACCTAAGCATGAAGGCAGGAACAGGGCTGCTTGCTCATTGCCAGTTGATAGGGCCTGAATTTGCTGAATGATCTCATGATCCCTGGTCTCTATTTAGTGTGATACCTGTGTCTCTTTCCTTAGGCCAGTGTCCATGCCTTACACATAACTCACACTTATAATCAATTGGTCATTTACATCCTCAGCCAATAACTCCGGCCCTCCCCAGCCCACTCCCCAAACCTCATCCCCAGCCATGGAGCTTCTACTGTTGCCTTACCATATTAACACTTGGCCTTTTCTGGAACTAGTAAGTTCAGAAGCAGTGCAAAGAAAGAAGTGATAAAAAGCAGGACTGGCTTAGGGAAGCTAGCCCTGGGAAGCAAACTCCACGTTGAGCTGTTCATCTCTATTATATCCCAACATAACTTCCTCTGCTCAGCCTTCATTTTTCATTTTTTATTTCACTTTATTTTAGGTCCTAAATAATCTATACTTGTTTAATAAGCATTTTCTTTTAATAATGCAAATGCCTCTGGGCAGATTAAAGGGTATCAGTCATGCACACTTTAGTGTGAATTAGTTTAATCAAAGTATTTCCTACTGTCATCCAGCTGAGGCCAGCTACAATGAGGAAATTAGAGGTGCGGGGGGGGCACGAGCAGCAAGTAATTTTGAAATAGCATGATACAAGGACACTGGGGACCTCTGAGGTACAAAGACAAGAAAGGCTGAGCCTAGAGCCCAGAAAGGCAGAGAAGAGACTGCCCCTCCTTTTCTTCCTGTATTTTAACACTTAACAGGACACATAGGCTTTAGGGTATGGGTCAACCACACTAGGAATTAAAAATGCCTGGTGGGCTAGCCTGGGAAATTAAGCATTATTTTATTACACTTATTACTTTTATTACACTTCTGGGCATTACATTCCAGGTTCCAGATTCAACTTCCCCAAACTTTGGAAACCAATCCATTCTTAGCTGGGGACTATACTTTCTTTGTCTCTTCCAAAGGGGAAAACTCTGAACTATGCCCATTATAAGTGTGCAGTAAACACTGGTTTAGCTGGTGGATCAATAGCGTGTGATCTGATCACTGAATCGAAGAACTGGCCCTGAGAAGAAGCCCGGAAGGACTGAACGAAAATAAAATTTCTTTTTGATCAGCTTCCAAGGCCTTCATGTAGATTGTAGGATGGAGTGGTCTTCAAATTATGCATTATTCTTCAACCATTACTGTATGCGAGATTGTGTGGCCCTCGGGGAGAATTTGTGATATGAAATCGTCTTACTACAAGGAAAGATATTTTGATTTTGTACTGAACCCTACCAAAATGAGGCACGTATGAGTATGTAGCAAGAGAAAAGTATTCCATAGAATTAGGTAGCGGACTGTCTTCTGGATAATGTTCTCCTGAAAACACCACAACTGGGGGTTCTCTTCCCTGGTTCTAAAGCACCGAGCACTCATCTTCGACCATGCTGCCAGCCCGAGGTCCCACCTGGGGGAGGCTCACTCCTGCTATCTCTACACTGCAGTTCCTTGTTTTAAGCATTCACTAAATCAGATTAAAGTCTTTATTTATTTTTTCTGTGGCCAAATAAAGACAAATCTGCAAGCCAAGGATAAAGACACTTCAAACTCTGCCTGTGATACCCATTTCACATTAAGTTTTTGACTTCCCTCATTAGGACCAGGAGGAAAACACTGGAGTGGTGGAATGGTGGAATGACATCCACACTACTCACGAGAATGCCAGAGACCAAGCACTGTTCAAACCCTGCCTGCTTTCTTACAGAAGCAAATGTGTGGACATTCGGTCTCATTCCCGCGTGGTAAAGAAATATAATCGTGCTTAGCCAAATAAAAATCTCTCTCATGCGCTTGTTCCCTCCACCCCTCACACTTTAGGAATGTTTAATCCAGCTTATCCAAAAACATTAACCACCCAGATACTGAGGACACTGTTTTGACGAAAAGAAAAAGCATGGAATTCGTTAAAAATAGAGGGGTGATAGGATCTCAGCAACCCCCAGGGTAGCCTCCCTCCTGCCCAGAGGCCACGTCCTTTCCACACCACTTCCTATCACCAAACCTTGTGGCATTCTGATTTCCATCAGGTAAAAAAAATTCTATATGCTCCCATGATATTATTAGAATTAGTGCATTAAATGACAAGGCTCTGGTATTGTTAAAAGCATGAGTTTTAGAATCCCTAAGACCTAGTTTGCGTTCTGGTTAGGAGACCATGAAAAGTCACTTCACCCATCTCAAAGCTGTGCTTCAGTATAAAATGGTGGGGGATGCTAACAGCCACCACTGGTTGCTGTAAATATTAAATGGAAATGGAGGATGCCAGGGTGGCTCAAGTCAGTTAATCGTCTGCCTTCGGCTCAGGTCATGATCTTGGGGTCCTGGGATCAAGCTCCCTGCTCAGCAGGGAGTCTGTTTTTCCCTCTGCCCCTCCCCCAGCTCATGCAGGCGCACTCTCTCTCTCTCTCAAATAAATAAAATCTTAAAAAAAAAAAGAAGAAACAAAACAAAGTACCAACAGCATTTGGTCTAAAGTAGGTGATAAAAATATTTAGCTAGTAGTATGATGATAACATCCTAAGGGTAACCTCACAAGGAATCTAGTGTCTTAACTCTCAAGGTCAGCAAGACCTAGAAGTGTGCTATCCTCCCACAGGCGCTAAGGGATGGAGCTCCCAGAAGCCTTGTTTTAAGCTAAGCTGTCAGCAAGGAGCTGCACTCATTCTCAGGGGACACAAGAAGCACAAAATTCTCCTTAGAGTTTTGCCTCCTGAGAAAGGCTTGAAGAAGTCTTCCCTCTCTTGACTATAGAGAAGATAGAATTTGGAAGGGAAATAAGATGGGCTTCCCCAATCCCCAAGGATGTTGAAGTTGGTAGAGTACACATAATATTTTCCCAATTTCTCAAATGCCTGGGTAATGTCCCCTCAGCATTATAAATATAGAAAGCGTTCACAAGCTGTTTTTAGGAATGATGAAAATGAACTGTATCTAGAATTAGACCTCAAACTAAAATAATTTCTAATTAGTCTTAGCTAGAGCAAATATGAGAGCACTTAATTTGCAGTGCAACAGTCCCTCCTTATCCATGGGGGATATGTTCCAAGACCCCAGGGGGTGTCTAAATCAGCAGATAGTACCCAACCTTATACATACTATTTCTTCCTATACATACATAAAGTTTAGTTTATAAATTAGGCACAGTAAGAGATTACAGGCATACCTCGGAGCTATTGTGGGTTGGTTCCCTACCATCACAATAAAGCAAATATTACAATAAAGAAACTGAAATGAATTTGTGGTTTCCTGGTGCACATAAAAGTTACATTTGTACTCTACTTGTAGTCTATTAAGTGTGCAATAGCATTATGTCTAAAAAAAACCCCAATGTGCACATCTTAATTTTAAAATACCTTATTGCTAAAAATGCTAACCATCAACTGAGCTTTCAGCAAGTTGTAATCACTGATTACAGATCACCATGACAATAATAATGAAAAGTTTGAAATAGTATGAGAATTACCAAAATGTGACAGAGAACCACGAAGTGAACAAATGCTGTTTGAAAAATGGCGCCAATAGACTTGCTTGATGCAAGACCTTCAATTGGTAAAAAATGCAATACCTGCAAAGTGCAATAAAAAGACGTGTGCCAGGGCACCTGGGTGGCTCAGTCGGTTAAGCGGCTGCCTTCAGCTCAGATCGTGATCCCAGGGTCCTGGATCTCTCTCTCTCTGTGTCTCTCTGTCTCTCATGAATAAATGAATAAAATCTTAAAAAAAAAAAAAAGTATGCCAGTACCGGCAATAACTAATAAAATAGAAAATTATAACAATATGTTTTAATAAAAGTTAAGTGACTGTGGTCTCTCTCAAAATATCTTATTGTGCTGTAATAGATCTTCTTGTGATGATGTAAGATGACAGAATGCCTATGTGATGAGATGAGGTGAGGTGAATGACGTGGGTGCTGTGATGTAGCGTCAGGCTTCTACTGACCTTCTGAAGATACATCAGAAAGAGGATCCTCTGCTTCTGGACTGTGGTGGAGTGCCGGTAACCAAAACCACAGACGGCGCATATGCGGATAAGAGAACCACTATAATTTCATGACATATCTACCATCTAAAAAAGGTAGATTGCTGAACCTCTCCAGAATTTCTCCCACAAAGGCATGTAGATATACCACTTTCCTGTTGGGCGCTGTAGGGTTCTTAAAGAAAGACATTATCCTCCACCCTACTAAAACCCACACAGAAATCTAACAGATGTTATGTAATTCATAGCAATCCAGTAATTCTAATTACAAACTAAATTTTCCTGAGCTTGTTGCAAAAATTTATTATGTAATAGTTGATGCATATAGTGAATATATGTAACAAATAGTTGCATTATGAAGCACGATAATAAAACCAAAACTTGCAAACTCACCCCCAACTTAACTAGAAAAGTACCAGCATTATTGCAGCTACCTATGTGGTCCTTTCTGATCTCAGCCCTGTGCCTCACTTTCAGAAGTAATCACTCTCCTGAATTTTGAATTTATCATTCCCTTGCTCTTCAAATAATGATTTTCCAAATATGGACCTTTAAATGTATCTTAATCAGTTGGCTAAATAATACGAAAACTCTGAGACCTTATCTCCAACTGCATCTACAGTTTGCCCCATAGAATGTAGGAGGAGCTAAACTATAAGATGGCTTGGCTGTTGCCCTTCTTCCTTAATAGGCATTCTGTGCCCAGCTCCTCATCTCCCAAGAGAATCAGCCAAAGTTCTAAGGCTACTCTTGGGTTCTGCCCATAGCAGTCACTAATTTCCCTTCATTCTCATTCAACGTAGGTGTCCATCTATATAGATGTTGTCTGCAAAAAGAGGTAGAACTTTCTGCCCACCGAATATGAGTCTTTGGACGAGCTGTTACTACAGAACAGACTTGAGGCTGACTGCCATATTGGTGAGGAAGTGCTCTTGCCTGGAGGAGGGTTAGCAACGACGCAGACACTGTCTGGGCAGCTCTCCGTACTATTACTACAACCACCTCCTCGGTGCCTCTTCATTAACGAGTGACAAAGCAGATGACCATTATTGCCTGGTTGACCATCTAATTTGGACAACATATTTGCTACTAAGTTCCACGGGCTTTCTTCAAATCCTGTCAGGGACCATGATTTCCTCATCCTTCTTCCAGAAAGCCATGTCACTGTCAGCATCCCATCCTTGTTGATAAAACTGTTAAGAACTGTGAAGAATCTGGGAATTCAGCCTCTCTGCAAGCGATGAAGGTAGCCTGCCATGGATTCACGGACACCGGCAGAAGACCCAGGATTACTGGCTCACAGACAAAAGAACTCCGTTGCTCACTGCACAGCAGGCAGCATGAGGGTCAGCACATTCGCACTGGTTCCCTTTACGCCCCAAATCCTATGGGATGATGCAAATGAGCCCAGATGGATGGCGACACATGCAGAGGGTTGCGTTATAGAAGGGGAAGCCTGAGTTTAGGGAGCCTGAGTCTTTTAAAATGGTTGGTAAGCATGCTTGCCTTTTGTTCTGGAAGGGAACCCTAACTCTATCTTCTAAGCCTGCTCACCATCCAAACATCCTTGAAAAGACATTCTGGAACAAAGGGAAGTCAATGCCTCACTCACAAGATGTTTAGAAATAAGAGAGGTGCACTGAGAAAAGTCTCTCACTGTCTGTTATACTTTAAAATTGTTTAACAGTTTTATTGTCTGACTGTTTTAAATTGTATCTTGAACCCAGAAATGACCGTCCTGTTTACAGAGCCTGTTGGAGGAATGTATGTCTGTGTGCAGCAAAGCATTCCCAAAAAGGTGTGTTTTTGCTAGGATTGACAAATAGGAGGTTTATAGGTTTAGGCATTCAGAAGTTTTGTGGGAATCTTTCTGACTCAGTTTTTTCCTCTGTTGGGCAAGAATAATAATTTTGTTCTATATTATTAACTTGGAATTTAATCAAGAATTCTAAAAGACAGAAAGATCTGTTATGAGATGGAACCATAAAAATACTGAAAATTCTAGCCAGTGGCTATGTGGCCAGCAAGCGTCCTTGATTATGATGGAAGCTTGTCGTTACAGTGAAGCCCCTACCTCACATTATCTTACAATTTGCACCTTTTCCTCCCAAATCTGCCAGTTTTCCCATGTTACTAATGTACTGACCTCTTCTTTACATTACCCTGTAATTTATACCTTTTCTTTAAGTCCATCACATTCCTTGCATTACTAACGGACTGACCTCCCCTTTATATTATCCTGCAATTTACACCTCTTCCCCCTGACTCCATCAGATTTCCTGCATCACTCCTAATGGACTGACATCTCCCAATTTGTACTGCCTTTCTTGCCATTTGTGCTCCTATTTTCAGAAAAGCTGGGGCAGGGGAGGGGGGGGAAGCTGCATTGTTCCTGTGTGTCTTACAGGCGAAAGAACAGAGACTGATGAGAGGTAGTGCTCTGAACATCCCCACAACCCTGCGGACAGGGCTCCCAGCTCAGGAAGCGTCAGGAAGTGATTAAGTTGGATGAGGGTCCTGAGCTGATGGCTAAGTAAATGATGAAAAGGAAGATGAAAGTTTCCTAATCTGTCCTTTAGGAAAGTTCCAGGGGCTCCACAGAATGAGAAAAGTCTATAACAACTAGCTTAATTTACATTTAACATATTCTTTTTTTCTTATTACATTCATATGAAAGAGACACCTTTTCATATATTAACAATTTCCCTTGGTTGGTACTATTGCCATTTGCCACATCTCCTCCTAGTTACTCTATGGTAAGACTTCCTCCAGAATGTGCTACCTACGTGGAGTCTCAAATGAGTTAGAGAGGGCCAGACACAGGCAGGGAAGGTGAAGAATATTCCAGATACAGAATGCTGCATGTGCAAAGGCACAAAGGTGCAGGTCCAGAACCTTAGGGAATTTTAATATTTCAGAGTGGCTAAAGTATGAATAGGACGGTGGCTGAGGCAGATCATGGAAGAATGCCCTTCAAAGGAATCTAGACGTTATACTGTATGTAATTGGGAGGCATTAAAGAGTTTGAAGCATTGAGAGTAATGTGCTTATCTCTGAAATCAGATTAATCTCTCAGATGGTGGTATGGAGGATACATTAGAAGGGAGATAATACTGGAAACAGGGAAACTAATTAAGAGAGCACACATTAGCCAGGAAGGAGCTGAATTGTGTCCTCTAAAATTCATGTTGAATTCCTAAATGTTAGTACCTCAGAATGTGACTCTGTGTGGAGATAGGGTCTTTAAAGAGTTAATCAGCGGGCGCCTGGGTGGCTCAGATGGTTAAGCATCTGTCTTCGGCTCAGGTCATGATCCCAGGATCCTGGGATCGAGTCCCGCATCAGGCTCCCTGCTCTGCGGGGAGCCTGCTTCTCCCTCTGCCTCTCTCTCTCTCTCTCTCTCTCTCTCTCTCACACTCATAAAAAAAAAAAAAAAAAAAAAAAAAACATTAAAAAAATAAAGATTAAAGAGTTAATCAGCTTAAAATGATGTCATTAGGATCGGCCCTAATCTGCTAGGACTGGTTTCCTAAGAAGAGGGAAATAGGACGCAGACACACAGAAAGAAGACCAGCTATTTGTAAGCCAAGCACACGGACCTCAGGAAAAAACCAACCCTGCTGACGACTTGATCTCAGACTTCCAACCTCCAGAACTGTACGAAATTTCTGTTGTTGCAGCCACCCATGCATTCGCTATAGCCAATGAACACAGCATGGATCAAGGATGGTGAGGAGGAAAAAGTCCTGAGACAGATGTGGGTGGAAGGATAGACCGAATCTGGTGACCAGTTGGTTATAAGTGCTCAAGGAAAGAAACTGATTTAAAGGATTCTGGTGTGGGTAACTGGGTAGATGGTGATATCCTGAACCAAGAAAAGTAATACGGGAAAAGATCAGCAGGTCCGAGAGACAATATAAAGCATTTAGAACATGTGGGGTTTGAGGAGTAGATGGAGACACCCAGAGAGAGATGTTTAGCAGGACACGTTATGGGTCTGGAATTCTGAAAACAGGACTGAGATAAAGACATGGGACTGGGAGTCTTCCACATGGAAGGGGAGGCTCTGAATGAAATCTCCCAGAGGAATGATATTGGTAAAGGGGAGAAGACTGGAAGAACCATGCAGGCAGAGGGCCAACCACTGAAGGATGCAGAAAGGAACGATTGTTACAGGTAGGCCCAGGCCCAGGAATGAGTGCTGTCCCAGACACCCGTGGAGAAACGTGTTCCAAGGAGGGGGTGCTCGCCAGGGCTAAATGCTGAAAAAAGGTCAGAGACTAGAGAGTGTCCAGTGAATTTGACAATTAGGAGACTACTGGTGAACTGAGCAAAATCATTCAGTAGAGCTGTCGGAGGTGAAAGCCATGCAGTACTGAGTTGAGAAACGAGGTAAGCACAGATCACTCTGGCAGGAAGCGTGGCTGAGTTGGAGCTAGAGGCGATGCAGGGTCCAGAGCGGCTTCTATTATTATTCCCAGTAGCAGTGGTGCGGGGGCTGGAGGAAGGGAGGGTACACAGAACTACTGCATAGGGGCTGCAGGGGCCATCTCCTGAGGTCAGAGGGTACTGGGCCTCTCTGACGGGTTCTCTCTCCAAGACTTCAAACATCATCCTTACGAGGGGTTGTCCCTGCTCCTGTTTGGGATGGCTGATGTGAATTACAGCAACTTCCTGTTCAAAGTGTGCTCGCGGGTGCAGGTAGCCCACTTGTGGATAATTCCTCATAGGCTTCTCTGCAATATGAGGGAGATCACACCCATTTGATGTTAAGAAGGGGTACACTGGGCCAGGGAAAAAAAAAGAGGGGTGAAGGAGTAAATCACGAAAGAGGTGAGGAGGAACTTTATCCCCTAGTGGTGCTGCCTGCCACGGCTAAAATTAGGTGAATTCAAGTCGCTTTCTATGCATTTACTCTCCCACCAGACAAATCCAATGCCTGCAGTGATAAGCCAGTGTTGTAACCTAGAGCACCCATGCAACACCAGGCACTTCGAGCCCAACCAATACTGAACAGAAGCTCTACCACAGCTGTGTAGAGATCATGGCCCTGGGTCTTCAGGCCCTGATGGCCAGGTTCTGCTCACAAGGCAAGAAAAGAGCCCGGTGAGCATTCCAGAGCATGTCTATATTCTCTCAGGAGGCTAGGAGAGGGAGGGAAGGATGTGCAACTGAGAGGGTCAGAGGCCCAAACCTCCAGGTAGCTGGCCAAAACTATTTTTGAGGGAAGTCAGAGTTAACATCCAGAGAAATAGGGTAATGAAGCCAAGAAGAGGGTTTTTTTTTTTTTTTAAAGATTTTTTATTTATTTATTTGACAGAGAGAGAATGAGAGATAGAGAGCACAAGAGGGAAGAGGGTCAGAGGTAGAAGCAGACTCCCTGCTGAGCAGGGAGCCCGATGCGGGACTCGATCCCGGGACTCCAGGATCATGACCTGAGCTGAAGGCAGTCGCTTAACCAACTGAGCCACCCAGGCGCCCCAAGAAGAGGGTTTTAAAAGGCAGAATAAAGTAAAGTGGTTGGAGATAGTATCAAATACATAAAATCTGAAAAAAAAATCAGAACGGGGTGGCTATGAAATGTTTGTTTGGGTTTAGGTCACATATTATCTTATTTCATTGATTCTCAAGGACATTTTTTCCACAATTTAAAAAATCTCTAAAACTGTAATGCATTTTACAATCATTGGTATCTTAGCATTGTGTCATAGTTTAATGGGCAGAATTTTTTCTTTCATTAATGGTACATATTATGATAGTGCCTGAGAATCAATGTGTTTCAGACTTAATGATACAGTATTTTACTCTGTGAAAGGGTAGAGCAGTTGTTTTGATCTGCTGCTTTAATTAAAAGTACTCAGCTTTAGCAATGGGTAAATTTTGAGTACTATCTCAAAAACAGAGTGTCTCAAAAGGCACCCCTTCATATATTAAGACACAGAGTAACTATTTTGAGAGCCAACTGTGCACTTTAATTTACTACTCTCCAAACAGTGAGCAGTAAGGACTCTAATTGGCAGAAAGTGCTGTTATGCTATATCATGAGTGATGACATTCAGGTCCTGAAACTCAATAGTAAAAAGAGTCTGATTATTACCATTTTTTTGTTCAATCGTTTGTATGCCTGTAATTAACTCTGTGCCTTCTCTCCAACACTGTGGAATGCTGATCACTTACTTCATGGATAGGGAAGAAAAAGACTGGAGACTCTGCTCTTTCAGAAGTCAGAAGACAAATTCTAGCTTGCAGTTGGGACATACTGAAAGATGGTTCTGAAAAATACTTTGAGACAACATCTTTCACCAGGTGAACCCTGTGCTAACTGTGGTATTTGGGGTTTGTATTGCTTTCAATGTTTACAAGGTCAAATCTAAATTCATATATTGGGAATGCGTTCTATTTTCACTGCTGAGTATGGGATGAATCGATTTATTTGCTTATTTTTAAATGCGTCTACTGGCCTTTAGAAGCTATTATTTTATTTACATAAAGCTACTTTTGAACTTTACAAACATGTTGGATGCTACCCGCTGCCCAAATATTTTAAATAAGGTATTAGATATGTACAAAGCAACAATCCATATCTGAAATAAGAAAATGACAGGTGAAAATCATTGCCAAATGCCTTCCTACATAGTATTTTTAAAATAATCATTTTCACAGATCAGCTTTTGTCGTACTAAATTAAAATACACTTTCTTAAAATATTAAACCATATGAATATCTAAATCTATTTATTTTTAGTGTTTTGAAAGAGTATGAAGTATATTTTTGGTGGCAATTAATATGTCTACTTTGGGCAGTTATTATCATCCTGGGTCTTAATTATTTTTTTAATTGACCTAAGAGACAATTAACAAATGCATCTTTATCTTAACCTTCTTCGAAGTCTAAATTCACTTTTCATCTTGGCTTTTTTCACCTTGTACTTGATCACTTTACAAGGCATATGCCTCTTTCTTCCTTCAATTGCTTTTTGTAGTTCCTTTTGCATTCTTTTTTAAAATTGCATGTTGCTAAGCAATGTGCACAATGGTACGACATACATTCATTACCTTTGAACATGGCCCACATGGTATTATTTTCCTCTACTCCTTTACCTCATTGGAATTGACCTCAACTGTACTTTCTGCTTTCTTCTGACCTTTCTTTTTGCCAACACACCCATCTTCCGGTCCTTTGACAGTGACTCAGTAGCTATTGTATTCAATATTTATCCCCATTTTTTCTATGCCCCATTGTTTTTGTTAAGCTCTGGTGGACAGACTCATTTCACATGACTATTTTTCTTTTTAGTCTGTTCTCTTTGTCTTACTTCTTTCATTTGTATTTAAAGACATTAGAAAGACACCTCTTCTTTGATGAAATTGAGGTCATTTCTTATTATTTTCCTTTTATCACTTTTGTTGTTCCAGATATTGGTTCATCTCAGGACCACAGCTCTCTTCCCAATATCACCTATTTACTTTAGTGATTATATCAACTACGGTATAATCCTATAAAACCACATCACTTACTCAAAGTAAATTTGTTCTATTTTTCAATGACCTAGAATGTATTTAATTTACTTAGCTATGGTAAGCTGCCAAAAAAAAAAAAAAAGGAAAAGAAAAAGCTCCTCCACACACAAACCAAGCAACTAAACAAAAAAAACCAAACACCTCAATTACTTATAAACATGTATCATAATTTTCTTTTATATACATGTCTGAATAGTTTTGAAGAACACAAAGAACACACTTTGTCTTCACCAAACAAGCTAATTTGTACTATTGGGCTCATATGGACTCTTGTTCCTATTATTATTGTTGGAGACAATGATTTCCAAGCAGGTGTGGATGGGTTTATGATTCAGGATCCTCTGATATTCAGCTTGACTCAATCTGGCCATAACTTTATAAGGTCTTGGTATTCTAATTCTAAAGAGAGCCATGTGATGCTTCTTCCCCTATTATAACACAGGGAAGTCACAGAATTACAGAACTTCAAACAAAATTCAATATGAATAAACTCTCTGGAACAAACCTATTCTATCAGAAATGTAAGACATGTGTATAGGTGGTGTCCATGTTACTACCAGGATATTCTGTTCCACATCTGGCCTATTAATAATTTTTTTGATTTCTGTTTATTCTAAATTTTACAAGTATACCTTTCTTAATACTTATTGCAGGACTCCTTTCTCTTGAATACCTGGATTGCACAGTCAAGTGAAAGGACTTAGATTAATTGACCTCATAATCAAAGGTTCTTACCATATTTCAAACTGATCCTAAACTGAGATTTGCTTCCATATTTCTTTTCTTTTGAAGGTGGTTTAGGATAAGTTGAAAAATGATAATAAAAAGTAAACAGCAAAATGGAAAAAAATGTTAACTACTTAAAGAAAATGAATGATAAAAACATGCTGACTATGTCTCTTATAAACTCTATGGCTTACTGAGGGGCAGTCAGTGTCCTTAATATGAGAACAGGCTTTGGGGTTAGTTGGCTTGGTTATCTCGGCTATTTCACTAAAACGAAAACTAGTATCACTTATGAGGCAGTAGAACGTAGCAGTTAAGAATGTCAGTGTGGAAATTTATGCAGTGAGTTAAGAACAGTCAAGACAATTCTGAAAAAATTACAAAGCCACAAGACTTATACCACTGGATTATCAAGACTTATTAAAAAGCCATAAAATTAGAAGTGTGGTATTGGCACAAGGATAAACAAAGACATCAATGTGAAATAACAGAAAGTCCAGGGAAGGGTTGATGTTATAGTCTCTCAAATCCAAAGGCAGTCAAGAGGCAGAAACCCTTCTTTCTTGGAGGACCTTGGGGTTTTTTTCTTGTGTCCTTCAACTGATCAGAGAAGGCCCACCCACATTATGAAGGGTAGTCTGCTTTACTCAAAGTCTACTGATTTAAATGTTAATCACATCTTAAAAATATCTTTGCAGCAACATCTGGACTGCTGTTTAATCAGAAACTGGGTACCATGGCCTAGTCAAGTTCAAACATAAAACTAATCATCACACTTGGCATTAGGCAAAGATTTCTAAGATAAGACCAAAAAAAAAAATCATGAGTTATTTAAAAATTAATAACTTGGGCTTCGAAATAAAAGACTTTTGTCTTTTAAAAAATGTTAAGAAAATGAAAACAAAAGTTATAGACTGAACCTGTATCTAGCATATATAAAAATCTCTTACAAACCCAGTACTTAAAAAACAATTTTTTTAAATATGGGCAAAAGATTTGAACACATTCTTCATTACAAGATATGGATGGCAAACAAGGACAAGAAAAATTGCTTAAGTGATGTGTAAATTAAGAGTACAAGGCGGTACCACTATACACCTATTAGAAACGGCTAAAAACAAAAACAACAAATTAACAATACCAAGTGCCAGCAAGAATGAGCAGCAACCGGCAGTCTTACACCTTGCCAGTGAAAATACAAAGCAGTTTGCCAATTTCTTATAAAATTAAAACATAAACCTACCATGTGACTCAGAAATTGCATTTATTAACCCAAAAGAAATGAAGACAAATATCCAAACAAAAACTGGAACACAAATGTTTACAGCAGTATTATTCATAATTGCCCCAACTGGAAACAACTCAATGTCCATCAGTAAATAAATAAATGAATAAATAATCTATAGTAGAATTCATGAAATAACATGTGACTCGGCAATGATCAGGGACTAACCATTGACACATGCAACAACATGGATGAATTTCAAATGCATTATGTCAAGTGAGAGAAACCAATACAAAACATTACATATTGTGTGATTCCATTTATATGACAGTCTGGAAAAGGCAGTAACATAGGGATAGAAATAAGATGAGTGGTTTCAGAGATCAGGAGTAGAGGTAGGGAACTGAAAGGAATAGAAATACTTTGTGTGTTGATTTGGTGCTGGTTACAGAGCTATATACTCTGTCTAAACCCATATGACTATACACCTATTAATGGAGAATTCTATGATACATGAATTATACCTTAATAAATCTGATTTTTAAAAATTAGAAGTGAAAGAAAACCAAGATGATGAAAAAAATATTATAATTAGGATAAAATTTACTGGGAGAAAAGAAATAGAAATATGATTTCAAAAAGAATCTAAATCTTTAAATTGTTAAAGAAGAATTTGTTCACATCATTTTAAATGCTTACTCACACATTTTTGAAAGGAAAATAAGTATTAAATCACAATGATATTTTGATTCCACCGGATACATTTAAGAGCAAAAGAATAGTTTTATTTTTAATGTCAATATTTACAACACACTGGAAATCATATGCTTTGCAACCATTTGAAAAGGATTAGCTGATCATTCTAAAAATGCTCAAGGAAGTACATTGTTTTTAAGAATCCTTTTAGAGAAATACAAAGGCCACTGCCCTAGAACACAGCTTCCCAAAATTCTGACAGAGATGGTTTATAGGTGTGGCAAGATATTGAGCCCCAAAGCCTCTTGGGCAGACAGACAGTCAAAAGCAATTTGTCTGTTTACGTAGATGTGCTTTATAAATACTTATTGTCTATGAGCGCAATAAGGGGAAGAAGATTGTAAAGCACTGCCCTTGAGAAATTCTTGCACATGTATACACATGGAAAGGTACAAGAAAGCTTACTGCAGTATTAGTTGAAATAGTGAATCACTAAAGACAACGTTAATGTCCACCCACAGGCAAATGGATAAATAAAATGTAGAATTATCTTTCAATGAGATTTTATACAGCAATGAAAACAAATGAACTACAAGAACTACATGTATTATTGATGAATCTCAAAAACTTAATGTAGAATGAAAGAATCAAGATCTTGGCTATGAACGATACAATACAGTGTATATAACACTGGAAAACATGCAAAACAAGATAACACACTGTTTATGGATAAATATCTATGCAGTTGTAGTAAACATGCACAAGACTGATAAATACCAAAATATAGATTATCACAGTTCTCTCTAGAGAGAGAGAGGGTAAGGAATTAGGAAAGAATGCATAGGGGTTTTCAACTTTACATGTACAATTTTATTTCTTTAAAAATCTGAAGTAAATATGGCAAATGTTAAGACTACATAAAGCTAGGTAGCTAAAGCACAAGAGTTACATTAAATTACTCTCTATACCTTTCTGTGTTTAAAATATTTCCAATGAACACACAAAAAGTGAAAAAGTATGCATTTAGTATCTTGAAATTTGGCAGGAGTCCCGGTTAAGTGTAGATTTGATGATTTATGCAAATACACAATCCTCTGGGCCCAAAGCATCAGAAATCTTAACCAAACCTAGAGATTAAATATAAACATTATTAACTTTTTAGTTAGCTACTTATTGGAACCTAAACCCAAGGTCAGTCTGGATACCCTCTTCCAAGTTCTAAAGAAAACCTAATATGTTTGAATAATAAAGATCACATGTCGTATCTAACATAAAAAAGTTATTTTTCTGTAGTCTTTAATAAATTAATTCATTGATTCATTCAACAAGAACTAAATGACCACGTGCTTTGTGCTAACCTGAACATCCAGAGGTAATCAAAATAGAACAGATAACGTCACTGCTCTCAGGGAGCTATGATAGTCAAGTGTGAGAAACAAACAATATGCAAACAAAGACAAAAGATAGTCTCAGAGATTGGTAAGTGCTGTGAATGATACAAAACCAGTAGTAGAGATTTATTCCGGGAGGGGGTGTCGGGAGGAAGGTGAAGTCACTTTGGATAGGGAAGGCCTTTCTGTTGATGCAATGTTTAAACAGGGAACCACAAATGCAAAGACCCGGAATAGAAGGTAGCAAATGTCTCAGAAAACTAGATGCCCAAGACCACATAAGCATAACAAAAGAGACACAAGCTTTCTAAGCCTATAGAAGTACAAGGACATTTATCATCATGCAGCTGAAAGTTTTATAATTCTTTTAGAAAAGTTAAACCTATAAATAACTTGTTTCCTATCCATGAATATTTAAATAAATATCATACCTCAGTCATATATCAAGACTTCTTATATGGTGTTTATGTAAAAACAACTATTATGGTATTATACTGAAATAAAATAATACTGAAAATAAATAATAGGAAATCCTTACGGTAGTCACTAAATGACACTGGTAAAAATCAACCTTTTTCTAACATAGGTACTAACCATTTAGAAAAGACAACAGGCTGTAAATATATTCTTGGGAACAGGTGTTACGGAATAAAGCAAGCAGGCCTAGGCAGGGATCAAAAAAGCAGGTGACTCTGAACAGTGAAGTAATATTACAGTAGGATGTTAAACATCTGTATCATATTTCAGCACATGTGTTAACACTCAGACTTTTCTTGAAGCTATAATGTATTTTCATGGGAATGGATATAGTAAATAGTGCATCTCTTCATTTCAATCAGAAAAGAAATAATCTAAAATACACTTACAGAGAGGCAAGCTCCATCAGTCATGCCAGTTATCAGCTATATCCCAGATGGCCACCTAGGGGCATTTAAAGACCATTCCCTAAGTCATTGTCCAATCTACTGAGTAGACAATACAGCTATAGCACGATGATGAGAATTACAAGGAAGGAAATCAAATGCTGAAAATGCTGCCCTGTCTTTGTTCATAAACCACGGTGCAGTGATACCTTCTCTGTTTGCAGAGCTGATTGCTACAGCTCAGAAAATACCAAAAGGAGGTCTAAAAAAAAGAGTGGAACTAAATTAGTGGTCAAGGACCAAACAAGCAGTCTGTAGGGATGTGGGGGAAAAAAATGATTCAGATCCTCTAATCCGGAAACACAAAGGCTGAGAAAAGCTTATGAGATCAGGGAAGTTTTGCATATGATAATTAGAATGATTTTCCAAACCTGAAAATTAAAAGCCATGAAACGCTGAAGATTAAAAGAGGTTAGATGAAGACAATTTCTTTTAATCACAATTTTATGAAACATCTTAACCATGAGGTGAGACAAAATGAAAATTAAACACACACACACACACACACACACACACACACACACGCACGCACACAATAGGGGCACCTGGGTGGCTCAATTGGTTAAACGTCTTCCTTAGGCTCAGGTCATGAGCCCCTGGGTCCTGGGATGGAGCCCCTAATTGAATTGGGCTCCCTGCTCGGCGGGGAGCCTGCTTTTTGGTCTCCCTCCCTCCTGTTCCCCCTGCTTGTGCTCTCTGTCAAATAAATAAATAAAAATCTTTTAAAAAAATACAATAAAGCGTTTGATAAATCACAGAATCTGAAACCCGAGTTTGAATCCTGATTTACTACTTATTGACTGCAACTTTGGACAAGTTTCTTAACCTTTCTGTGTCTCAGTTCCTTATCCAGGAAATGGTTATGAGGATGAAATGAGCAAAGAACAGTGCCTGCCACATAGTAAGTGCTTTAAAAGCTTTAGCCATAACTGCATGCACAGAAAAGAGTTAACACAGCAGAGCTGACTGCTATCCTGCTTATGAGGATGGCCCTTGGTTGGCATCTGGAAACTTAGATTTTCAGAAGTTTCTCTCCAACATTAACTCATATGAGTGGATTGCTGGGCCTACAACTTTTTGTGCAACAATATGGTTTATGTTGAACACCTGCTGTCCTTCTGGGAGTCTGGAATTTCGGTACATGCCAGGTAGAGACTATCTACATAATCATCCCACAATAAAAATCCTGGGTGCTGAGCCTTGAATGAGTTTCCCAGGTTGCCACCCCTTGCTGTTGGAAGAATTAGCATGTCCTGTGTGACTTCACTGAGAGGGGACCCTCAGAAGCTTGCACCTGGTTTCCCCTGGACTATACCCCATGTGCCTTTCCCTTTGCTAATTTTGCTTCATATCCTTTCTCTGTAACAAACTGTAGCCCTAAGTAAATTACATGCAGACTCCAAACCTGGTGGTGGCCTTCCTTGGAGATCTATCAACACTCAAACAGAGTTAAATTATTATATAGCAGATACAAGTATAGTAAAAATGCATTTTAATAAATCTTGAAGTCAAGTTCAAGAAAAGTGATTTTTAGATATAATACCTTGATGAAAACAGAAAACACAGTATTGTTTCTTCTCATAAATAATAGATGAAATAAAAAAGTTGAGATTCAGTGGCATGTTCATTAAATTTTACCACTATTTCCTGACAATTTGACATCACATGAAAATAAATATTTAGCTTACACCTTCTAAATGATATTCAAGAGAAGAACAATAGTGGTCAGAAATACTTAGGCATATCCTTCAGACAGCAACAGAAGACAGAGCACAAGTGAAATGCCAGAATCCCCAAACTAGAAACATATCACTAATTTCATATATCTTCTACATCTCTTACAAATAAACTTAGTCTTTTCCAACACTTAGTAAATCCAATGCTCTGCCCAATAAATCAATATCTGGAAACAAGAATTGAGAAAGAAAAGTTTGAGAGAAAAAGTACTTAAATAATTTATGTGACTTTCTGTTTTTGGATAGTCAGATCAATTCCCCCACTGAAAAAAAAACAAAAATGCTGCTTAAGAACTAAAACAAAACTACCCTAAAAGCACTGAGTTAGCCCCACATTGGGCTCCCTGCTCGGCGGGAAGCCTGCTTCTCCCTCTCCCACTCCCCCTGCTGTGCTCCTACTCTCGCTATCTCGCTGTCTGTCAAATAAATAAATAAAATCTTTAAAAAAAAAAAAAGCACTGAGTTAAAAAGATGGTGGGGCCAGGCCATATTCTTGGGATAGCTCAAACTCAAAGTGGTTAGTGGAAATGCAGCATCCCCAAATCACTTTTATCCTGAGGGTGAGGGACCATATCTGCACTTCAGCTTTGGTTTGGTGGCTTCACAGGAGAAGAGATCAGAAGTAAAGACCCAGGGCTTACCCACCATGGATTATCTCAGAGGATAACTTCCCCATATTAGGCTGATACCCAAAGAGCTACATGAAATTTGCCCTGAACACAGTAGCAAGAGAAAAGTGAAAGGAAAAATGATAACCCTGAGAGGTTATGGATGCTGACTGACCCTCAACTAGACTGGCACCTTTAGCATACCTTGAGTGGGTACAGAAATTTCAACTTGAGAACTTGTTTTAACATGGTCCTATACTGTGTATGCACACACACCTTATAAGTAAAATATTAGCAAAGTGAATGCAACTGTATATAAAAAAGATAACAGCATGACCAAATAGGGTTTACACTAAAATACATATATGTCATTCACCACATTAAAAATAAAAACCAATTATCTTTATCTCAACAGATACAGAAAAAGCATGTAATACAATTTAATGCCCATTCTTGATAAAAACTCAATGTAGTAGACTAGGTGGGAACTTCTTTAATCTGACACAAGATCTAATTATAAAACCCTATAGCTATGATAAAATTAAGTGATAAGATGCTGAAGTCTTTCCCCCTGAGTTTGGGAATAAGACATTGTTACCACTTGAAGTACCCGTCTCAGTGCATAAGTCAATGAAAAGAAATTAAAGACATAAGAATTGGAAGGAAGAAAGGAAATAGTTACTATCTTCCACTGATAGTATTATCTTCATAGAAATATCCATAAAAATCTACAAATTTAGCAAGGTTGCTAGATATTAGATCAATACACAAAAATGAATAACATTTCTATTTAAGTGTAATTTAAAATTTAAAAACCATTTTTTAAAAGATTTTATTTATTTATTTATTTAACAGAGATAGAGAGCTCAAGTAGGCAGAGCGGCAGGCAGAGGGAGAGGGAGAAGCAGGCTCTATGCTGAGCAGGGAGCCTGATGCGGGACTTGATCCCAAGATCCTGGGATTATGACCTAAGCTGAAGGCAGACACTTAATGAACTGAGCCACCCAGCCATCCCAAAAACCATTTTCAAAAGCTACCATTTTAATAGCAACAAAAACTATAAAATACTGTATTGTATACTTCAAAACTGCTAAGAGACTAGACTCTAATTGTTCTCACCACAAAATGGAAATGACCATTACATGACATGATATAGGTGTAAGCTAGTGCTACTGCGGTAACCATATTGCAATACACAAACGTATCAAATCAACACACCGTATAACTTAAATTTACACAGTGTTCTATTTCAATTATATCTCAATAAAAATACGGAGGAATAAATTCAACATGAGAAAAAAATCAATCTGCAATATAGAATAGTGATTAAAAACACAAATTCTCTATCTAGGCACCTTGGCTTAGATCCTGCCTCTGACATTTACTAGCTGTGTGATCATAGGTGAGTCAATTAACCATTATGTGCTTCAGTTTCCTGTGTAAAGTATCTCCTATTATAAGACTCTACCTCATAAGCTTGTTGTGAATACTGAATACAAAGTAATAGAATAAGTCCTTGTATATAGGAAACCATATAAAAGTGAAAACCATTATGATTATAATGGTGATTGCGGTGGTATGACAGTGCAGAGAATGACAGCAATTTTCTGAAAGGCCTTTTTAAAATTTTTTTTTTAAGAGAGGGAAAAGTGGGGGCAGGGCAGGAGGAGAGGAAGAGAGAGGATCCTAAGCAGACTCCACACCCAGCATGGAGCCCAACATGGGGCTCGATCTCACAACCTAGAGATCATGACCTAAGCTAAAATCAAGAGTCAGCCACTTACCTGATTCAGCCACCCAGGTGCCCCAAGAATTTTCTGAAAGGCTCTAAAAATACTTAATTAAATGGAAAATATACCATATTCGTGGATAGGAAAACAGAATCATTAAGAGATTAATTCTCCAGAAATTGATTTGTAGACTCAAGAAATGTTAATTAAAATGTGAACAGGGTTTTTGGCTCTTAACAAGCCAGTTCTAGAATTTATATGGAAAAGCAGAGAACTGGATATAACCAATACACTGCTAAAGAATAAAAGTAAAGAGGGAGACTTGCCCTACTAATATTAAAATTTTATGAAGACATTGTGGAATTGGTTCAGGGTGAACAGTGTAACAGAATACAAAATGTAGGAACAGAGGCAGCATGGCAGAGCCGTAGAGAAAAGAGGGCACAGTAAAAAAAAAAAAAAAAAGCTGAAAATAATGGTTATCCATATGGAAAAAGTTCTCACACACCATGCAGTACTCAAAAATCAACTCTTTTAAAAGAATTAAGAACTTAATTTTCAAGAGCAAAACTTTAAATTTCATGAAGAAAATATGGGCACCTCTCTAACCTTGAAATAAGAGTTTCTTAAATAAGACACAATCACTGTACTACAAAAAAGATTCATAAATTCAACCAAATTAAATTTATGTTTCAAAAGATATCTGAAGACAAGCCACAAACCGGGAGAAGATATTTGTTAAAATGACAAAATATTTGTACTAAGAACATCTATAAAGAGCATGGTCAAATCAACAGAAAATACAACAAAAAAATGGCTATAAACCATGAACAGATATTTCACAGAAGAGACCAATAAACATGAAGATTATGATAGATGATTCATTATTAATCAGGGAATATAAATTAAGCCCACAATGAGAAACTATACCCACTCCACTGGAAAAGATTAGGAAGTCTAATAATACCAAGTGATGGAGAAGATGCAGATCATCAGACTCTCTCATACACTGATCGGAGTGCAAATTAATACAAACGATTCGGAAATATCATTTGGCATTTTAAAATGTTGACACTATCAAAGTAAACATTTGTATACTTTATAACCCAGGGATTCTACTCCTAAGAGAATCACTTGCACATGGGCACAAGGAGTTATGATACAAGACTGTCCCTACAGTATTATTAGTTATAACAAAACAAATAAAACTAGGGGGAGAAACAAAATGCCCATCAATAGGAAAATGGATAAATTTTGGTAAACTCATACAGTGGAATGTTATACACATTTAAAATGAATGAATTCTAATTATATGAGAAACAGGGATAAATATTAGAAACATATTACTGAGTGAAAAAGCAAGTCACCAAAAGACTATATACATCTTGACACTCTTTTTTTATATAGTTTTAAAATGAGAAAGATTAAATGTTAGGGAAATACATAGGGGTGTGTACATGTATGTACATATGTATTTGTGTGTGTGTGTTTAAAGCAAAGGAATAATAAACACTTAATTCTGGATAGTAGTTCTTAATGGAGGAAAGCAGGAAGACAGAATAGAGGTGTACATGGGTATATATGAGTTAATGGTAGTATTTTAATTCTTAGATTGAATGTACTCATTGTATTATTAAACACACTAACTTAAATAAAAGATAACTATGCATGGAAAAATTATATTTAAAAAATTAACTACACACAAATTTACACCTCATTACAATCTGATTCAAACTATTACACCATAGTTTTAATGTACGCAAACTGTTAATACGCCATTTTGGAATAATTTATCATAACATTTAACTTATTTATACAACCTGTTGGAAAGGCTAGCAAGTAAACACCAGTTGAAAATAAGGAAGGAAAATGGTATACATTGCTTCCATAAAACTGATTTAAGAAAGCACGATAAACAGTTCCTGCAGTGTTAAGAAACAAAAAAGATGCCAGCAACAAAAAGCAAAATGCACTGAAACCTATCAGTCAAGGAAATTTAGCTGTAAAAATACACATCACCATTATAAAAATAGAGAATAAAGCTATACTTCTATAATCCACTTGCATAGACTGAATGTTTCATGTCTCCCCAAAATTCATATATTGAAACCTAACCTCCAGGGACACCTGGGTGGCTTAGTCGGTTGACTGTCTGCCTTCGGCTCAGGTCATGATCCCAGGGCCCTGAGATCGAGGCCCGTATTGGGCTCCTTGCTCTGTGGGAAGCCTGCTTCTCCCTCTGCCTCTCCCCCTGCTTCTGCACGCTTGCTCTCTCTCTCTCTCTCTCTCTCTCTCTCTGACAAATCAACGAAATCTTAAAAAAAAGAAAAAAAGAAACCTAACCTCCAAAGTGACGGTATTTGGAGGTGGGGCCCCTGGGAGGTGGTTAGGTCATGACGGTGGAGCCTTCATTCTGGGATCGGTGCCCTCACCGAAGGCACACCAGAGAACTCCTTTGCCTCTTTCGCCACCTGAGGACACATCAAGAAGGTGACTGTCTATGAACCAGGATGCAAGTTCTTACCAGACACCAGATCTGTCGGCACCTAGATCTTAGACTTCCCAGCCTCCAGAACTGTGAGAAATAAATGTCTGTTGCTTAAGCCTCCAGTATATAGTCTTCTGCTCTAGCAGCCTGAATGGAGTGAGACACCATTGCAATGGGGAGCACACTGTGGGAGGGCTGACAGACCTGGATCCTAACCTTGATCTATGCCTGCTTCGGTGTGTGACCTTGCGTGGGTCATTTAACTTCACATGTGTCAAATAAGAGACTGTACCAAGTTTTAAAAATCTTTTTTTTGGTGAAAGCTGTAAGAAACTATTCTTATCAAGAATTAACAAAATCAGGGCACCTGGGTGGCTCAGTTGGTTAAGCGACTACCTTCGGCTCAGGTCATGATCCCGGAGTCCTGGGATCGAGTCCCACATCGGGCTCCCTGCTCAGCAGGGAGTCTGCTTCTCCCTCTGACCTCCCCTCTCTCATGCTCTCTCTCTCTCAAATAAATAAATAAAATCTTTAAAAAAAAAAGAATTAACAAAATCATGATGCAATTTCTTTATATAAGTAGAATGATATGTAATTTAGTGCTCGAGTGCCTTTGGATGGATGACAACAATGTCTACAAGCTCTGAGGAGAGAATAAAGCATTAATACAGCATTACCATCAGATTAGCTAAAATGGAAAAGCTATGTTATGCATAGACAGTTTCCAAGTGGCCTATGAATTTGCTTTTTGGTAGATCAGAAGTATTTCATCGTATAGCCTTTCCATGTAACTACACTGAGGCAAAAAATTATAATTTAGGCATTATGATTTAAATATTAAGCATTAAATTCTATAATGGAAAGAATTTGATAAGTAAGATAAATCTTGCAGAGACTCTCCTATCTATAATTCCATGCAGAGGAACCTCTTTTGGAGGGAATATTACCCCAGTAATTACTCCAGAGCAGTGCTCTGCTCCCCAGTGCCACAGGGGCAGGCCTCCATGTGGGGTGCCTGTGATTGGAAGGGAAATCTATTTAATTCTGGCTGCAATCTAGCATGCCCATCCCCCCAACAGAGCTATTTCACAAATAGAGCTGACATTTAATCTACTATTCTGTAACACTAGTATCTATTTCTCAATTTATTCTAGATGGTGAAAGAGGGTGCTAAGTTATTGTACCTCCTCAAGCCCCAATAGAATAGTATGCAGCAGGGAAAGTAAATGAAAGACGCATGTATTAACATAAATATGTCTCAAAAATATAATGATTAGAGAAAAAGCAATCTGCATTTATGTAAGGTTTAAAAATAAATAACACAGTACCATATATTAATTCAAATACATAAATCTACATCATAAAATATAAAGGCACACATGAATGAGTTTAAAAATTCAGGATAGTGATTATCTCTGGGGCAGAGGAAGGGAAAGGCAAGCAGGCAGGGCTATCCACAGGGCTTCAATCATGTTTGGAATGGAATGCTTTGTTTCTTAACCTGGGAGGAATGTATATGCACTATTTTTCTGCCTCAATTATTTTACGTGTACATATAATACACACTGGTGCACCACATGTACATCTCCAAGCTGAAAAAGCCCTACCCTGTCACAGTGAGGCTCTGTCAGCTCTTTTCCAGAATCCCTGGAACAAAGCCAGTGGGAAGAGGCATTGGCCATGCCTGGAGATAAACACTAAATGTAGCACTGGCTTCTACAGTTTTATTCTAAACAGGAGGAAAATCTATTAAACCACAGAATCAGGGAGAGTTAGAAAGAATTAAGCCAAGCAAGCATCCAAGGAGTGAAATTAGTAGCAGTAAACCATGGAAAGGCTTCTAGAACTTACTTTTGCCAGAATGAAACCTCAAATGTTACCTTTTAATAACAAAATCTTTTTGTTAATTATCTCTGAAGACTCAATAAGTATTCTCAGCAATGCATTTCAATGCCTTATAAATTACTAGAAAGTTTAGTTCAGTGGAAATTTGAAGTCAGGATATTATGACTAATATGGTCTGAAGGCACATAGAAAGGAGATCGTCTCTGTTGTTTCCAGATTCCCAAGTCTAAATCAGACACCCTGAATCATAACCATGATAGAACAGTCTACAAATCTGTGCTGCTTCATTCAAAAGTGTATATATCTTTTAAGCTTTCATGTATTTTATTAAATTGTTAATTTTTAATAAGTCCCTTCCTCAAGAAGAGAGGTATTCAAGTGATTCACCCTTTTGGGACTGACACACGTGCAGGTCTCAAGATCATTTGTTCATGTCTTGTGTCTCCAACGAAGAGGAACAGATGAAGACTACGTTCACATTACAAATCACTGACATTTAGATTAGATATTTGGTCCTTCATATAATTTTACAATTTGTAACCTAAGGATAAATAAGATGTTAGAAAAGGTAGCTGACCACGGATTGAAGTGATAGATACCACCCAGGAAAGTTGCTTTCCAGTCCAAGTCTATCCCATTTGCTGCCACATTTGTCTGTAACAGCCCAGTGGACTCATCAGTTTCTTGTGCCCAGCACGGACTCAGGATATCTTTTGAACTGAACTTTACTGATAATTAGAAACAAATATGGGAAGACGATGGGGATACCGAAAAAGGATACTACAGCCCACTAGCGTGACTTCCTTTGTATACTGGAAATGCTCAGAAACCTACACGTCTTGAGGACTCTGAACATCTTTCTTTATCCTTTCATCTCTCTGCTTACAAGGTTTCTAACCTTACAGAAGGTTACGAAAGTAATTAATATGAATACAATATACACAATATGATATGAGATATAATAAAAGACAGAATATGCTATGATATAATGCAATACAATAATACAATGATATAACATACTATGGAGGGGCATCCATGAACAGTGCACATCACTCATTCTCTCTTGTAGAGTTCTACCTTCCTTATAGCATGTTATCCCTGTCTGAAGTTAACTTGTTTACTCAGTTGTCTGTCTTCTTACAACTGAACTGTGAATTCCTTGAGAGCAGGGATCTTGCTCATGGCTCTACCCCCAAGCACCCCAAAAGCGATGAGGTGCACAGTAGGTACCGAATAACCATTTACTGGATGGATGAATGAATACATGCCTACCCAATTTAAAACCCCTCTGCTCTAAGGCTTCGAAGCATGTAACAAATGCATTCCCTATTTTATCAAACTCACCGTCTTGAATACTGGGTTTACTGAAAAGGGGGGAGGGGAGAAGGAAATGGACTCCTTATAATATTAGAGCTGATGCCACAGAGAAGAGCATGGAAATGAATGCTGTTATTTAATTTACATATTTTAATCACATTCATCTGATCCATTAAAAACTAAAAATAAATCCTTTTGCTATTTTTACACTAGGCACTAATTTAATTATATTCTGTGACTAAAGCTATTATATTATGTATTTTCTATCCAAATTACCTTGTACTTTTCTAGCAATGATATGAGCTATCTCAATATGTCGCAGGTATTCTTGTAGTCTGAGAAACGTTATGAGGTAAAACGCAATATGAACATATTACTGAATAAAATGCTTGTAAAATGGGATTCCTTCTCTCAGCCAGAAAAAGGGGACACAACATATTAGGTCAGTCATTAGGAGTGTAAGCCCCACGAACAATGCCACATCTGCGTTAGGCGTGAATCCGGCACTCCTACATGCCTACTAGAATTTGAAAAACTGTGTTTTACTGAATTCACATTTAAAGGAGAATACTATCCCTTAAAAAACAAATTCAAGAATCATTTAAACACAGTTCTACTGGCATAGTTTCAGAATCTATTGTGAGGTATTTTGTCTAAGTTAAATTTATAACTCCTCATTTTTCAAGCTGACCTGTTACAACTAATAGGTTTTAAAATGATGAACAGCCACAGAACCATAAAAAATATTTCACTTTCATAAAACCAAAGATCATTCTCTCTGAAATGAAGTTTCATGTTCAAAACTTTATGCATTTGAAAAAAAAATCATATACTCTTGGAAGAAATGGTCATTTTCCATGAAAGAAAATGTGAGTGGGATTCAACAGTAGCACAAGTAAAACACACACTGTCAAATAAAGGCTGTTTTGCTATTTGGCAAATACAGAGCTTGTTTCTATATAATGGGTAGGAGAGAGGGGGCGGGAAATTCCAGGTGTTTGCAAACCAAGAACACAAGGGTTTTTGTTTTGTTTTGTTTTTTTTAACTTGGCCTTGTGAAAATCTTAGCATTTAAGAAAATCAATGTTAGCGCTGAATCATGTTTAGGAAGTTATAAAGAGACAACATACAACTATAGTACCAGGGCATGTAAATAATCACGATTTATTCTCTACTTTTAAGACAATTTCTATAGAAATACAGAACTTTGAAATGCACTCTCATTAAAGAAGCATCTCAAACTGTATCTGTGTGTGCGCAATGGGACAAAAACTCAGTGGCTGATGGGGCAAAAGGCATGGCTTCAGCTGGGATCCTTTGGGGGGGTGATTCCCAGGATCACCCTCAGGTTTGGTGATGTGCTACTTTTTGCTACATCCTTTGGTCAAATTAAGTCACAAGGTCAGCTCAGATTCAGACAGCGGAGAAAAACTCCACCTCTTGATGGGGAGAGCCAAGGCACTCTGCAAAGGGGTGCGCCAACAGGGGTGGCGGGGGAAGTTATGGCCATCTTTGTAAACAACCAACCAGCACATGAATAAATGCATGTGGTCCTTCTCCCATGCAGTGTGTGTCTGAATCATAAGGTTTGGGGGATGAACAGGAGAGTTTATAACTCAATGAGTTCAATGTGAGAGATCTACTACAGTTACTATAAAGATTGCTATCCTCATACATGCACATGGGGCATGGAAACTTGCACTTCCAGGCATACAGCAATGTTCCAGATGCCCGTGAGGAGTCTAGTCCCTACCCCCAAACACCACTGACAGAGAGACGGGTCATGCGCAGGAAGAGCTGTACAGTAGTGCAAGGCAGGTGGCACGTGCTTAGTGCACAATGAGATATAGAAACTCTTGCTGAGAAGGCGCTGAGGGGACAGTCACTGAGGAATGGATGGATCAGAACGCGCAACAGAGGAGGGGACCTGACCTCATCCCAAGGAAGGGGCCAGGCGCACAGACCAGGGTGCAAAGGAGGGGACATCCCAGAAAGGAGTCACTGTGCGCACAGTGTGTGAAGGTAATAGATCATCAGGAGGGAAGCTGGAAGAACTTCTAAGGAGAGGTGGCAGAGGGTAGCCAGCCGTGAACGTGGAGTTAAGGTCTGGCCTTTAACATGTACACTTAGGCCTGGGGCCCAGACACATGCACTGAGGTGGCGGGAAGAGGGCTGATAGCAGAAAGACACTGCACTAGAAAAGGGACCGGTGACTGAATGAGTTTAGAGCAAGGGCAGAAAAGGAAAAATCAATGATGACTGTGAGCATGAAGCTAGGAAAGTCATGGAATCACTGACAGAAACAGAAGGAAAGAGCTAACTTGAGGACAAGGATAATGACTCTCCCTTTAAATATGATGAACGGAAGGTGACAACAAGCAACTCAGAACATTGCCGGCTATTTATTAACTGTGTGACTTTGGGAACATTATCTAACCTTTCTAAGCTCAGTTTTCTTATCTGTAAAATAGGAATCATAATGGTGCACAACTCATTAGGTTATTGTGAGTGTTGAACGAAATCATGGCAATGCTGGGCACTCAAAAAATGACAGGTACGTGTGCCATCATCATTATCCAGTTTATTATTTGACAAAGAGCCCAGTAACTGGGTTTTTTTGGTCACGTGAACTTAGGATTATCTGATATACCTCTTATCAGGGTTTTTTTTTTCCCTCCAGTACAACTGAGGTAATTTAAAACATTCTATTCTAATGGCAGTCCTTGTAAATTTTCCATCGCATTTGAGTCTGAGCAATTTATAACCCAGAGAAGGCTCCAATTCTATGACAAATTCATCACCACAAACCGTTAAAACTAGTATGTCAGCTGACCCATCTGGATTAGATGTGAACATTTGACAGCTATGGTTCTTTCTAAGAAGCATAACCCAGTAGGTTTAAATGGGACTTCTTTACACTGAAAAAAACTGAAAGAACATGATTTAATAATAATTTCCAACATGCTAAGGATCCGTTTGAGATGAGAGGTTGTCTGTTTGGCTCTGTTTGTTTGGGATATAAGAAGATAAGATTAAACAAAGACTATAATATCCTATAGTAATAAGGCAGATACGAGCAGTGGGGAAACAGAGAAGGTAAATCCCAAGTAAATCTGAGACTTTGACATTGGAATTATTGGTAATCCTGGGCAGCGAAACACATATTTATCATGTACATAGTAAGTGCTTAATAAACATTTGTTAAATGATGGTGAAATTCATGATGTTTGAGGACAATGATGAGTGAATTATTTGCTTTTATTCTTGCCATTAGACACTGTACTATTACTCATAGTTTTCTTTAAAGAGTAAGTAAACAGGGGGCACCTGGGTGGTTCAGTCGGTTAAGCGGCTGCCTTCTGGCTCAGGTCATGATCCCAGGGTCGGGGGATCGAGCCCTGCATTGGGCTCCCTGCTCAGTGGGGAGCCTGCTTCTCCCTCTCCCTCTGCCTGCCACTCCCCCTGTTTGTGCTCTCTCTTTCTCTGTGTCAAATAAATAAAATCTTTAAAAATAAATAAAATCTTTAAATATAAAATAAAGAGTAAGTAAACAAGGTATGGAAACAGAGAATCAAGGTATTTAAAGCTAGAAGGAGAGGAAACTTAAGTCCAGGGAGGTTAACAGATATGCCTGAATCAGTTTCCCACAATATGGGAGCTGAGCCCAAACCACTGACCAACAGCCCTGTACACCCCACCACCCCAGCATGGAGAAGACAGAGTAATGGAGAAAATCCAGCCAGTCAATTTTGTCATTTGTCTGAAGGTCTAACAAAAGGTTGAGAAATGTGGACTTCAATTATTTAAACCATAAATGTTTCCCATTATGATATTTAAGCAGTCATGACCATCTAAAATACAGATTTTTTTGGGGGGGGGCCATTAACAGAGTTACATTTTACAGTTTGGCAGTATGAGGTTTTTGATATTTTTATCAAAAGGTTTTATGACCAAATTGTCAGAAATCAGGGAATTTTATAAAAAGGGTGTACAATTCAGCTAAAGTGTTTTCATATATCCACAGCCTTAGGTCTATGAAAAGGGTTATAGCCATAGATTATATAGCTCTATTTTTGACCGTGAAAATTTATATGCTGTCCAGATCTTTATTCTATTGAAATTGAACTGGAAAAGGCCCTTAAATGAAATGATTCCTTCAAAATCTGTAAACTGTAGTAGACCTGATTGATAAAGAGATTCAAAATCCTTTTCAAGGGTGCACATGGGGAGAGCTATAAAAGGGAAAGATAAAGGTTCTCCCTTGCATGATGGACGTGCTTATTTGTGCTTCCAACCTGGGGTCAGACTGTCTGGGGCAGAGCCAATTTCTATCAGTTCATGTGATCTTTGCCAAGTCACTCAGCTGCTCTGCCCTTTAGTTTCCTCATCTGTAAAATGGGGGTAACAACAGTCAGCACCTCACAGGGCTGTTGTGAGGATCAAAGGAATTCAAGACAAGCAAAGCATTTGAAGAGGGCTCGGGCTGTAAGCACCCCCTGTGTGCTCACTATTGTTACCACTCCCTCCTGACTACTGACTCCCTTTTCTTGCTCCATCCCCCACTCTTCTTCTTCATCCACTCCTGGTCTGTGCTTTCTCTCTCTCCAGATGCCTTTCCTCCCAGAGTTTTTCAAATCCTAACTCAGTTGCTAAATAAATTCTGGAATTGCCCTGGCTGGAATCAAATCCCCTCACCTCTTTATGTTTCTATAGTAGGTACCATTTTCTGCCTTATCTTAGAGTCACTCCATGAAAGACCGTCCCTGTCTGATTTGCTCTTGTAGCCCTGAAGGTACCCTTCTTAGTGCCTTGCACATGGCACTCACTCAGCTAGCATTTGTGGAATAAATTGAGAGAGAGAGAGAGAGAGAGTTGTCATCTACTGCCTGATCAACTAGTAGCTGTTATTATCACTGTCATGAAGGAGGACAGGCTGGTCCTGGGAGGCTCAAACTATAAAGTTGAGGCAAACATCATGACTGCCTTTTGGACTAAAGCACATTTTATGAAATGTAAAGATAATTTAATTTCATGAAAACTTAGAGAATCTCTGGAACAAAGTCAACACAGAATAAAATCTCAGATTTGAAACGAAGCCAACTTGGTCAGTACCCTTGACTTGGCAGGGTGTGGTGTTCCTGTCATGTCTCCATTATCCCCAGTGAAGAGGAGGAGTAGGCCTTTCAAGATTAATACCCATTTGGCTGTGGCAAATTATTCCTGAAGTCAAAAACCTTTTATGCTCTCCTGTCTCTCTCTCTAGGATAGTCTAGACACCTCCATTAAAACATTAATCAACAGTGAGTGCCTATCAGGGGCCAGGCATAGTGTTCTCATATGTATTCACTCATGTAATCCCCCAAATGACTCTGTGATGTTGGTTCTCTAATATCCATATTTTACAGATGAGCTGACTGAGGCACAGAGAAGTTAAGCAACTTTCTCAAAGCCAGCTGGCTAGTTCAGTTCATCTTATTTCAATCCCTCTTCCTACATATATTGTCCTATATGGCAGTGCAATGGGAATCAGCGTAGAATATCTGGGATACTCAGCTGCTAGTGAAACACGAGGCTAGAGGAATTCTCTCAGGTTAAGTCTGATCTGCTCCGGCTGGGCAGGAAGGGCTAAAAGTGTGAACTGCAATGGGTTTCAGGAGTCAAAGGAGCTCAGGTTAGATCCAAGCTGGCCTCCGAGTCCTAGGGGATCCAAGCTGGTGGGCAAACCAATGGACTCCAACCTCTGCAGATGCACTCCGTGTGAGACACACTCTCTCTCTTTGCCTGCCTATTTCCATCCACCAGGTCTCATATTGGCTATCGCTTTCTCTGAAGTCAGCCTCATGCCCGCTCCCCAGCCTCCATTAAGCATCCTGTATATTCCCACAGTGCTTTGCAGTCATCTTCCAGGATTAACCATCTTGGATACTAACTACCTATCTTCCCAACTGGACTATAAGTTCCTGGAGGGCAGGGCAGTGTTTGTCTTGTTTACTTTCATATATTCCCAGTGTCTGCAATGCAGAAGATACTAACACTTATTTCCAAAACAGAAAAAGATATAAACCTGAGGACAAAAGTGCACAGAGCAGAGACACCTCCTAAAGGGACTTGGGGCAAGAAGACAGGAGTGCACATTGCACATTAAGTATAAGGTGAGAACCACACATCTGATCAGGCATCTAGGGAGGATTTGGAAACATTACCAAGAATCCACAGAGGGTCAGAATTTTAGTCACTGATTTGAAAGCTATACACTCCTGTGTCCAATGCAGTCACAAAAATATAAGTGTCTACTGAGTACCCATGTCACCTTGAGTGTTGAGAGCTTCACTTGGAAGGCATGAGATTCTGACTTTTAGTTTTTAGCTTGTGGAGAGAAGCAGGAAGAACACCTGGGAAGGAAGAACACAAGGATTTGGAAAAGTTAAACTACGATCTCTTCTTTAAAACTGACATAAGTCTACCGTCTGGGGGACAGGAAACAATCAAGAGCTACATAAGGAGAACTGGGGACACTATGGCATAGTATTATGATGTGGCAAAGGGGAAACCATAAAGGCTATTTTGTTTTAGTCACTAATGAAAGTGCACCTACTTCACATGCTCTGGATCGGGCTTGGGGGAGAAAAAGACAAATTAATCTAAGGCTACTCATTTTGTGTTGCTTCAAGCAAACAACTTTTAACAATGTTATGAACAGCTAGCAAACTAAATAGAAATGAGGTCCAAGGAATCGAAACATGAAAATTTGAAGAGAAAAAGAACTGCACAAAGCAAAACAGACCAAATACAAGGCTAACCAAACAAGAGCTAAATCAAATAAATAGGCATTGCCGTATGCCCTGGAGGACTGCCAAGGAGAGTGAATTTCAACAAAGAATGCGTCTGCCACCAGTTCGGAAAACTTCAATTCCAGAAGGTCTGAAGGAGGGCTGAAGCCACCGCAGAGCAACACGGGAGCACCGGGGTAGAGAGGCGCAGATCAGACAGTATTTCGGGCTCTGCAGACAAATACTAGATCCTTCCCCTAGCAAGACACGAGCAGGCAGCCCACTCCCTCCCCACACACCCCAACATAGCCCGTGGCCAGAAACAATTAGGGTCATAGAAATTTGCAACTTTGAGGATGGCCTTCTCTTCCCAATTTGTAGATGAAAGGGTCACTGTCAATATTTCTCGGCCCAAATCCTAGGATGCAAAGTGTTGAGATGAAGCGAGCCCATGCAGCCCAAGTGAAGGCACTGGCAATCACCCGTGACCTTGGACCCTAAAGACAGAGTCCTGGACTTTGGGGCTGAAATCAAGGTAGATCAAGGAAGTCTCATGCCCTGGGTTGGAGCTCAGCTCTGGCCTGGCGTAGTCAGCAGTCATCCTAGGAGTAACAACCATCACCACCACTACCACAGTCCCTCTGCCTGAGCATTCATATTGTGCCAGGCACAGAGCTAGGCGCTTTGCATGAATTAACCCTCTCCACAACCCCTTATTATCCCAATTTGATAGCTGCTCACTTTACAGATAAAGGAAACAAGGTAAACTGAGCTATTTCTCAATGGCCTCCCAGCCAATAAGCAAAGGAGCAGTTATTCCAAACATGCTCTCTTAACCAACAGACTTGGCCAGAAATGCAATAAAAGAAGGCAGATAATCAGCAAACACTTACTAATTGTTGGCATGGTATGTACTATGCGAGGTGAGACTGGGACAAAAAATAAGGAAGACCAAGCAGAATTCCTTCTACTTACTCTGTAAAAAAAAAAAATCTTGAACTTTATTAGTCTTTAAAGAAAGAAGCCCCCCTACTCTTTAAAATCTACTGTAATCTATCCAGCAAATATTCAGGTTATTCAAATCTGTAAGGAGACCAACAAAACAAAACAAAAGGAGAGTTGATAATATATAGCTGGGGGCAGTTTTTGGTTGGCATTACCCAAAATGCAGACTTATTTAGTTCCAAGCACTGGGAGGCCTGAGAGTCTGAAGCTCCTTAAGATTTCCCGACCATAACATTGCTTTTTTGCTCAGATTTCTCTATTGCTCTCTTGATTGAAATTTCTGTACATTAATATGTGCTTTTTTTCCCTACATGACCTATTTTCCAATGGGACTGAGGGGGAAAATCGCAAATGCGTATTTAAAGCCACAAGAATATTTAAATTCTCCCTATTTTTGTCATACATTTTTAGTACTTTCTATCTGAGATGAAAGATAAAAACTTGTGTGCATGATTAATTGTAATGATGAAAGAATGCGAGGCAGTTGCTTAAGAAACAAGAACAACAAAGGGATAAACTACTGCAGGCATCACCAGGACTGGAATGACACTGCTCTGTGTACTTGATTTCCATGGCAACTAGCAATGGGAAGATGAATGTTTCATAGTCACTCCGCTCTGCAGTACACGTCTATAAATCAAACTTGCATAAAGAGCACAAGATTTCTGCTGTGGGCTGTACTCAGAGCTGGTTTATTTTCCTGTTACTGTGTAAGTATGGAAAAGAAGCATAAAACAATGAGGTCATTTTTAGTGGGGAACAAACTCCGAATTACTAATACACCTGCAGCACAGGATGTCATTCCTCTAGCAAGAGATGAGAGGCAGGCGAGGCAGGCGAGGAAGTGGGGGGGACTGAGAACCCCGCCTGCTTCAGTAGGGGTAACAGACACAGGCATTCGTGTGCTCTGAGAACTGCGAGCTGCGTGCCTCCCTGTCCCTCCCCTTAGTTCTGCTCCGAAACATATGTGGGAGCATCTTCATTAACTGCCTTGGACACAAAGTTTTCACTCTGATAATTGGGCAGAAACGATGCTCTGGGTTTAGTATGAAAGTTTAGGGAGGCTGAACAAAGACACATTTGTTTTTATTTACATTTAAAATGGCTCCTCGTTGTAGAACTTAGGGCAGAAAAATAATGCGCTGGCGTTGAATTGGGAGTCAGGAGACCTGAGTTTTGATCCAGATCTGTGTAACCTTGGGGAAGCTATTAAGTTCATTGACCTCCATTTTTTTAGCTAGGAGAGAGATGGTGTATGTGATTTCTGAAGTCTCTACCACCATCTGAGGCCACGATTCTGTAATCTCTGAATCTCAAAGGTCCAAATCAATGAGATCTAACCAAACATGTTAACTGTGCCATTCCTAAAAAATACGTAACTTACCAGACTAGCCATACTATTAACACTGTTTTATGATTTTACCATCACAGTGAGGCCTCTGCCAATCTGTGTCAATCTTCTAAACACAGAACACGCTGGGGAAAATGTAACAAATTTCATTATCAGAGTCTTAAAAAGTTTTAAAAAATGCACAACCTTATACCTGATTTTTATTAACATTATAAAGAACACTTAAATTTCCATAATCTTCCTGTTACATGGATAAGTTCCTGCCAAGCGGGAAGCACCCTGCTCCTTGGAGTCTGCAGCTCTCCGCGAAGGTTTGAGGCTCTTCTGGGGTTCTTCTTTGGAACAGTAACGCTCAGTAAGAGTTTGTGAAACTAATAAATGAATGGATAAACTAACTCCAAGGAACAACTTTGCTATATCTTTTAGCAATCTTGTATTGCCTTCCCCAGTCTTCAGTGTTTAGGCAGATTTCGACCAGCAGACAAATATCACCAGGGTAGAGAGGCAAATACCTGAAAGCCAGGTCAACTATCTGAATGTCTCTTCTGTAAGGCTGTGAGTCTACAAAATCCCTGTGGAGCTTCACAATCTAGAATTACCTTCTCACCAGTGGAGCATGAAGTATTACCAGACACAAAGAGGACCTCCCATTCTCAGGCCTGGCTAAGTCCGGCGGCAGAGCAGCGGCTCCAGAGGGCTGAGTCCCAGCCTCTGCCTCCAATGAGGGCAGAGCAGGGAAACAACACGCAAGTGGCACTCATTATCTCATTTAATGCTTATGCCAACTCTGGGGAAAAGAGGTTATTATCCCTGTTTTACAAGTTGGGAAAGCTGAGCTGTAAAGAATTTATGTAAGTGACTATAGGGTGATAGTTATGAAATGTGTAGCAAAATTCAAAACCTGCTCTCCCTGACCCCAAGGCCTCTCTGTGCTTCTGATGCATCTCGGGACACATTTGGGCAACAGATTATTGCTCTACTGGACTTCTTTGGCGCTAAAAAAACAGGGGTTAAAAAGAGTTAAACAAACAAACCTAGCCCTAAAAAGCACACTAGTAGTAAAAAATAGTAGTAATCAGGGGCCCCTGGGTGGCTCAGCTAGTTAAGCATCTGACTCTTGGCTTCGGCTTAGGTCATGATCTCAGGGTCCTGGGATCGAACCTTGGGTCAGGCTCCGTGCTCAGTGCAGAGTCTGCTTCTCCCTCTCCCTCTGCTTCTCCCCGTCCCCCCCCCGCCCCCCTCACACTTTCTCTCTCTTAAATAAAATCTTAAAAAAAAATAGTAGTAATCAGTATTTCTTAAATCTAAATTCAGATCATAAATAGAACCAGGTATACCACTCCAGCATACATTATCACCCATACTTCAATACAGGCTAAAGGCTATTTCCAGGATGGAGCCAGATGTCACACAACCATGTAATTTCCAATATGTGAACACTATGAGAGTCAATGACATCTCTACAGGAGTTTACTAGAAATGTATTCTGCTGCCTAGCAAAGGGATTTGGTTTGGTTCTTAAACTGAGAAGATGTAATAATTTGGGCATATATTTTTGATACTAATTTTTCAAAACCTAATAAAATAACACTTATTAAGGAAGGCTCCAACTTAGCTCCTCTTTCCAATTAGTTTCTTATCAGAGTTTTTAGCACCACCAACTGGTTAAAGAGATCTACTACAAGTTTGTTTGGCTCTCAACTTGCTTTGTTCATTAAGAGAGGATCATACATTTATTTCACATTTAATTTGTGGTAAAAGAATTTACTTCAGCTACTAAATAAAATTAGAAATGCCTTTCCTTGTCAGTCAAATAAATAGTAATCCACTTTGGCTTGTTCACATAAGAAGAACGTATATTTTGTTTAGTAAGTCATTAGAGAAAACGAAATCTACCCACTAAAACTAATTTGATTTATTATACCATAAGCTCGCCCTCAAAAAACAAAGACTAAGAACTACAATGAAAATTAGAAACTAAAATAGAGAGGAAACTAAATGGTACTGAATACTACACTGGCCTATAGTGTTTATATCAAACATTAATTTAATTGGGAATAAAAATGATTGAGGAGGTAATTTCACTTTTAAAAACTTTGGCGTTTTCCACCAAGATTCCTGACTCACAGATGGATGCTGCCATCTGACAAGTAAATATATTCCACCATTTATCTTTCCTTCCTGTTTAACTGAACCCCATCTAGCAGTGGGTGCCAGTATATACACAGCACAACTGGGCCCTGACGGTTCAAATCTGATCTCTGTACAATGAATCAGTGAAAAGAAATATCCCTGAAGAACTAAGTCTGATGATTTCCCCCAAACAACCAATTTGTGAATGTAAGTTGTCCATGAAAAGAATATCCAGCCACTTATTGTCATGACCAACCTGTAACCTACAGAATGAATGGCACCAACATTGTAACAAATTTGGCCACTGCAGAAAATTTCTACTACTCTACTAGGCAACGTACAAGAGAGAAAGAAAAAGAAGGTTCCATTCAATTAAATGAATTGGACTCTGATGGCAGAGTTCCATTAAAAGCTTTCTGATAAGAGTTTAAAACTCCTGTAATAATTTTCTGATGATAGCAGTTTAAATCTCTATATGAATGTGTGGTCAAGTTCATATTTTTTAAGCCCTTTGCATCTAAATCTGCACTTGAAAGCCCTGTAAGGAAGACAATCTGTGATAGTTCCAGATAAAATTAAGGACCAGCAGATGCTCTACCCAATTTAACACATAATTTGAAGGTGCAAACTTTAATCAACCTCATTCTATTCCTTTGCTTTTGTTTGCTCATTCATTCATTCATATATCCATTGAACACTCTCTCCATCAAACACAGTTAGGTTTCTGCAAAAAGGGAATAAGAGTGTGCCTCTTCTACTGCCCTCTCCTCTCCTTGGGTTGAGCCTCGGATATGCCATCTCCAAGGCAGAGATTTCTATTTAAAGTCATGAATGGATTACAAGAAACCCTAAAAATAATATTGACTTGGGTTGAGAAATGCATTTTGTAACTTTTTTGTTTCCACACAGGTGGAATAATACTTAATGCTAAATGTGTTCAGACGTTTTATTTTAACTGTAAATTCAGTCTACTCTACCATTATTAGGCAGTGGTATTCTTAAATCAAAAGATACAATTTTTAAGTATAAGAAAGACACATGACTGTTAACAAGTACCAGCAATGTGACTGTCATCAAATAAAATATTTTTATTGTTTGTTGATTTCCTATGTCCGTTTTCTTCTTTAACCAAAGGATAAAATAATTGAGAATTAGGTCCACTGTGGCTTGAAATTAGCGATAAAAGAGCTCAGCCGTACCTGTAGAATGGGTATGAGTAACAGCTGATGTGTAGGATCACTGCACGGATTCAGTAAGGTTACACTAGCAGGTGCTGAATGAATGGAAGCTGCCTCACTGGCACTGGAATGATACAATGCCAGGAAAGCTGGGGGGGTGGGGAGGGAGGAGTGAGCATCAAGGACAGGGTTCCCTGGTGGGGTGCTCAACACCTGGAAAAGGGGACAAGAATGAAACCTGAGAAAAAGAATGGGGGGCTACCTGGAGGGACTTAGGTCAGGGAAGCAGCTTTCTAGGCTGGGGGATTAGAGTATGTCTGTAGACAGTGGTTTAAGTTATAAACAGGAGAGGAAATTGCTGATGAAGAAAGGTCTTACGTTAGAAAACAGGGAGGGGATGAGATCAGAACAAAGGAGAGGAATTAGAAAAAAAAGAGACCCTGTTCCTTACAACTAGAATTGAAAGAAAATTAAGAACTTTGGGGGTGAGGAGGAGGCAGTAAAGAAAACACAGGCAGAGGCCAGGACCCCCTCCGTGAAGCAGAAGGCAAGCTCACCTGCAGTGCAGAATAGAGGGAAAGGTTTGGTACAATGACAGAGAGCAAGTCGATCTGATCATGTGCGACAATGCTAAAGAACTGGCTTGGGGTGTGATGCCGAGACTTCTGAGGCCCCTCAGAGGCATGCAGGCCATGGGTACAGGAGGACATGCTGATGGCACTCATGTCAACAATTTGCTATCCCTGAAATAGGAAATCAAAGATAGAAGAGATAAAGTTCTCCTGGATGGCAATAAGGGTATGATGTGACTTGAGTGGCAGCTATCCCAAACCTGAGCAAGGAAAGGAAAGCCTTCTAGAATTACACAGGACCAGGGCTGGGGAAATGTACAGAAGATGGATTCAAGTAGTCCAAACACTTTGGTCAAGTAGACAGCAGTTCCTGCCTGAACGGAGAATGTGGTCCCGTTCTGGGATAGGCAGTCAGAGGATCAAAGCAGGCGGCAGGGGATCTAAGCAATGGGATCCAAGAAGGTGGACACAGAGTTCACGGAGCTCTCAGACATTACACTTGATGGGAGAGGGACATTTTTGTGGTATGTGTGTTTTGGGAAGGAGGCAGACGCATTGCAGAAAGGTGGCAAATAGCTTGTTCTAGATCACAGACTGGCAAGGAATTAGGATATAATTCCAAAGGCCAAAGGCAAGATGCATAACACATGGGTTCTTATCAAAATAACCTGAACTGGGATGCCTGCTATATAGTCTCGTGTGATAAAATGCTACATCAACTTCCTTTTCTACATTTTTATAAACAGTTCCTTTTGTATATAGTACAGATAACCAAATGAAGTCTCAAGTATAACAATCTAAACCAAACCAATTCATAGGAAGAGAGAACAACTAATTACACAATTGGTTTCCCAAGAACATTTCGGGGCAGAGCAAATGTGCCTTGCTTCCTCATGTTTACACTCAGGTATTGTGGGGATGAAAGGCGTGGTTCCTGCCCTCAGGATGCTTATACTGCTAAAAGAAGTGAGAAGGGAATAGAACAGTGATTAAGAGCACAAGCTTGGGAGTCAACCTGTCTGAGTTTGAGTCTTGGATCCATTACTCACCAGCCAGGGACCTTGAGCAAATCCTGTGACCTCTCCAAACTTTTTCCTCCTCTGTAAAATTCGGATAGACAGGGCCTAACCCATGACGATCCTGTGAGGATCCATTCAACACGGTGCCTGGTACAGAGTAAATACTCAGTAAATGCTAGTTGCCAGTGTTCTCGTGCTTACTATTATTAGATGCCTTAATGTGGCAAGTGCTATAGGAGTTCTAAGGAAGAGGAAAGAAATTTTCTGGGCTAGAGAGATCAGGGAAGGCTACATAGAAGAGAGAGTTCAGCTAAGCTCTAAGGAGAGTTCAGCTAAGCTCAATGCCATTTAGGTGTGTGGATGGGGGAGTTGGAGAAGAGAGGGCAATGAACCTGGCATGAGCAAAAATACTAGAAATGACAGGATCAGTATATGGCAGGCAGCTCAGAATGGTGGAGTAGAATTTCTGACGTGGAAAATGCTGAGAGGGCGCCTGGGTGGCTCAGTCGTTAAGCGTCTGCCTTCGGCTCAGGTCATGATCCCAGGGTCCTGGGATCGAGCCCCGCATCGGGCTCCCTGCTCCGCGGGAAGCCTGCTTCTCCCTCTCCCACTCCCCCTGCTTGTGTTCCTGCTCTTGCTGTGTCTCTCTGTCAAATAAATAAATAAAATCTTTAAAAAAAAAAAAAAAAAAAAAAGAAAATGCTGAGAGACATGCTAAAAAGGCACACGAGGTCTCTCTGTGTGTAGGGGCCTTGCATGTCAGACCAAGGAATGTAGGGGCTATCTGGTAGGCAATGAAAAACTATTAAAGTCAAGAAGGACAATTAAAAAGTAATGCTAAAAAAAAAAAAAAAGCAATGCTAATTTCCCTCATCCAAAATGTAACTGGAAGGGTAGGCTAGTGATTTTCAAACTTTAATGTGCACATCTACCATCCAGGGATATTAAAGTGAACACGTTTGACTCCGTACGTTTGGAGGGGGGCCTGAGATTAGGCACTGTTAATAAGCTCCCTGGTGCTGATGCTGTTGGTCACTGGAACAGTCTTTAAATGGCAAGTGTATATGTATTCAAGGTAGCCTGATGGAGGAGAATGACTGGGTAGGAGGATAGGTAGACAAGATGGCTAGACATGAGCTAGCAAACTCATTATGGGTCATTATGTCACTGAGATAAAAACACAGTACGGGAAATTTTTGATTCTGATTTTTAGGATCTATGTAAGGAGGACAACCAAAACTCCTAAGTGTAACTCCTAATTCTGAGCCTATTTTTTTCCACATCTTAAAATAATGTTAATTTAAATCTCATATAAAATGTAAATTTATTTTGTTAAGTATGAGCTTTTCTTATTTTATGAGTACAACACACAATATTATCAAGATTATTTTACCCAGGAGTTAGCTATCTACGACAAAAGAAAAATGTAAGAAACTGATTCCTTTTTCTATAAAGGAAAACGGCATGAATACATTCATGATGTGTGGCTATTAATAACTTCGGGGATGACTGAAAGGGTTACCAACATTTGGTCATAAGAAAGAAACCGTGGCAGCAGTATCTTATGTGACAGTTGGATTAAAGAAAAATAGCCCTCATGCTATTACAGCAAGAACAGCGTAGTCAACCATATATGTAGATGAGGAATTGGATACGTTGGCCATAACACTTGTTATACTGACATCTCAAAAACTAAACCCAGGGTTGGATAGCTGTCAAAGCCAGTAATTTCCTCTTGAGAGCAGTCTTTGTCACACTGACAGACCACATCTGTATTCATGCGGTGCTGGGTTCTGAATAATATCTGTGATACACAGAAAAAGTAAAGAAGACCGCCATGCCACCCTCCATGATAGATAATCCCACCAGCGAGTTCTGGAACTAGAAGAAGACTGCCAGCTCATATAACACAACAGCCTCATTTCTGAGATGAGGAGAGTGCAGGCCACAGAGGCTCACTGATTTGTGGGAAGACAGGTAAGTGGCGGAGCTGGGACTGGAACTCAGGTCTCCTGCTTCCCAGCCCTGGGGCTTACTGCTCCACGTGACCTGCACAGGGCGCCGGGCAGCATTTAGAGAGTAAAACAAAACATACATAATAGAAAGCCTGTTGGCTACAAAAGCCATTCATTTACATAAAATGGAGTCATCTATTCAACACGTACAAAACTGTGCTGTTCTGTCGCGAGTATGATGTCGAATAGTTTGCTGTGCCTGCTCTCATACTGGATTATGTGTATACACATAACTATGAATAAGTATAAAGAAGAAAGATACTTATGACAGATTAGGAGTTTAAAGCAGAAGGTGAAGACAATTTCCTTTTGAGGGTAGCAAGGTGGTGGGTAGGGTGTAGGGTAGGGACAGCTGTCGGGATAAGAAAGGTCTTAACAGCTGGGCCTTGAAGGTGAGTAGAATTTGCATCTAGACGGGTTTTACATAAAACAGGACTACAAAATTTGGGCATCCTAAATGTAAAAGAGATGAAATGTTCCTTCCAATCAAGTAATATATCCTTGATAATATTAACAAGTGAGCTGAACTGAAGAAACCAAAATAACACATTCTATTTGAAAATCTACATAATGAGGTCATCACTCTTCTTTACTTGTTTTCCGTCCAGTTGCTGAGCTTCAACTCCTACGTCACCAATTCTAAAGTTTATATTGGTAAAAGGACAATCTTCAAATGCAAAGTATAATTTTCATCCACAGTACAAAATCAATTAAAAACCCTCTGAAAAACTGGCATTTTCTTAAAACGATTAGCATATATTTCTATAGCTGGATTTTTAAAGTACAGTTTTATTCAATATGTTATATGTGAAATCCCCAAAGAAATAAAATTCTGAGGTCAGCTTGAACAGCTTACACACATTGATACTGCCCATTCAGGAACCACATGAAAGAGGATAATCAGAAAAGGAAATCTCTGACAATACAATTTTGGAAACAAAAAAGTGAAATAAGAACTAAGGCATTTCCATAGCGAAAAAGATACAAAAATCTGTAAGATGAAAATTGAAAATTCAAGAAGTCTATTTCTTTGGCCTTCATACTTACACAACCAGGTATAGCTTGTAACAGCTATCTGCATATGATTACACAGAGATATGACTTCTAGGCTTTTTAAAAAAAAAAACTTTTCTATACACAGAAGCATGTAGATAATTCTGGATCAATAATCATATTCATCACATTCATCACAGTAGGTACTCACTATAGTAGCTGTGCTCTTCTTGAGGTCACGTGACTACATTTATAAGAGAACCATTCTGATGCACAAAATAATGACTGGGAAATCTTTTCTTGTCTGAGAAAATGATGTGCAACAAGTGGGCTACCGGTAGAAAGGAATTACAGAAAGCTAAAGAACACAGTGAGGAATATTACTTCAAAAGAGATGAGAACAAATTGAAAAATAAGTGCTATCTTTTTTAAAAAACAGATTCTATTTATTTATTTGAGAGAGAAAGAAAGAGGAGGGGCAGAGGAAGAAGGAGAGAGAATCCTGAGCAGACTCCACACTGAGCGCGGAGCTCAACACGGGGCTCAATCTCACAGTCCTGAGATCATGACCTGAGCCGAAACCAAGAGTTGGATGCTTAACCAACTGAGCCACCCAGGCACCCTGAAAAGTAAATGCTATCTTAAATCACTTTCCTTTAGGCCCCTTGGGTCTGTAAGATTCTCTTCCAGTCAGCATAACAGAAGAGTCTGTTAGTTCATTCCACCCAAGCTGATGACAACCCTTCCCTCTATAATGGCCGTGACATGAGACATATATGATCTTTCTGCCAAGAAAATATCCATCACTCCCTAAACCCCTACCCCCACTGAAACCCTGACATTGAAAACATATTCATCAACAAGTCATGATGCTCTTATCGTCAACCAATTTTTAATATCCAGAAGAGGAGAGTTAAGAGGCTCTTTGTTTTTTGACCTTCCCCACATAATATGAAGAGTGAGATTCTTACACCAAAAATATCAGATCTAACTTTAAATGTCTCTAGTCCTGATTAGAGAGCATTTTGGTGCCTCGATATTTCCACATTACATTAGTATCTGGCAATCTGCCTGCATATTCAGAACCTCAGACAGTGGGTCAGGGAGTGGGCCTTATGCACATCCACATTTCATTTCATGGCTGGAAAGCAGAAGCTTCCCAGAGCTTTTTGCCAATTGACAGGTGGTGGGAAAGTGCAAATCTCAGCGCTTACAATGAGATGGAGAAAGCTCCTAGGCATGGAGAAGTAAATATACCCACGCAGAGAAAAAGGCCTGCCAGAAATACCACAGGGTGCTAATGGCGGGCAAAGTCAGGAAAGAACATGAAGCCAGCTCCTTGATAACAGCTGATGTTAAACTGTGAATCACAAGCAACCCCAAAATAAAGCAAAGAGAGGCCATCAGAGATTAATGCATGAAAACCACGTACAAAAAGAGAAAAATGGAAGGCAAAGCCACATGTGGTTATAAAGCTCCTGATTGCATTTTAAAGTACTTTTTCCTAGTTTAGAAGAAGTAAATTAAACCATAAAAAAACCCTGAAAGTGAGAATTTCACTGTCACTGGACATTCAGAGTAAGTCACAATGAACCAACAATTGTTTATTAAGTAAGTACAACGCATAGGGCACCAAGCTGGGGACAGTGGAAGTTGCGAATAAGCTCATAAACTCAAAGAGCTTGTGTTGTGTATCTTATGAAGATAATCCTAAACACTGCATTTTTGTTTATAAAGTGAAAAAAAATACAACCGTACATACTACCAAACTTAAGCAAAAGGAGACAAGACTGTTCAATGTAAAGAAAAAGAAAATTTTATCATGCAGGACCTTGAAAGGTAGGTCTAATCTGGGCAGGTAGGAAGTAGAGAAAGGCACTACCAGCAGGAGAAACAGAGAATGAAGTTTAAATACACATCACATGTTCAAAGGAACAAAGCATTATGCCAAGGGAAACACAAGAATTTGGGGCTAATGAAAGATGAGTGTGAAAAAGAACCCGATGTTGGAGAGCCTTTTAACCTTACCTGTTAGAGGCCCTGAGGATTTCTGAATGTTTAAAAAAAACAACTATAAAATTTTCTATAAGTTCCACTAGTATTGAAGAAGAAAGTTATTTTTTAACCTTTTAGTGCTAGAAACAGCTGATTATCTCACATTCATTCTATTGTACAAACAGTACTATTCAGTTCTCAAACCTCTGGAACTTCTGCCACTTGCAGTGGGTAGGAAAAAAAAAAGATCTTCAGAAAAAGGATTCCCTAAGAACTTCTGAATAATGAAACATCACCTCTGATATGGCCTCAGTAATTTTAGTACACAAATCATAATTATCAGCTCTAAGTAGAAAGCAAAGTTTCAAATACTGAAAGGAATCTCAAATTCTGAACCCACGTGTTAAACATTTTAGGATATTTTTAGAGGTAAATAAACTAGTACCAATTTCTTTGTTTTTTGCATAACATATCATCTCTTGGTTTAAGAAAGTAACTCTGTTCTTCGAAACCCTTCCCTTGGTAGAAAACTTGTTTTCCTTAATTTATATGAAAAAGGCTATAATTAGCAGCCCCCAAGCAATCACTCATTAAAAATCTCAAAACCATTGTTTCCCCTAATAAGGCAAACACCTCTATAAAACAAGAGTTGTAAGTAAATATAGAAAGGTTTAGGGAAAATACTATAAAATAATATAGCAAAATAACAAAAGGAAATTAAACATCAGCATATATAGCTCAAGAAAGAAATGTAAAAGAGAAAGAAAACCATAGAAGGAGAAAAAGAAAAGCCGCACTGGACACAGTACAGAGAATAGACTTTGCTGAAAGTATGTGAAGAGACATGGTGAGCAAAACAAGCCAATGAAATAGAAACTAATAGACAATTTAAAAGGACTTTCAACATAAGCATAATCAGCATTCTCAAAGAAAAGGAAAGTGACTCAAAAATGTTAATGTCCAATTCACTATAAATTTTGATTCAAGGACAATGGCCCATGTGAACATTTTGAAATGTGAAAGACACCAGGGAATACAGTTATGATCCCTACTAGAAGACAGACTTCAGCTAAACAGAAACTATGGCACAAGGTCTGGAAGTGGGTTTTGAATCCACATAACTGTAGAACTAAAACGAAAGAGATTGTGGTTGCCAATCATAAATGTTATACTATATATACACACTAGAAATGTAGTGTTATAAAGCCTGACAATATATATTTTTTAAAATCATACAGCCTTTATTCATGATAAAATCAATAATGCAAACATTCCCAGAGTAGTTAGGCAGCAATTCACAAACCTCCCCAAAAATATCTCATTTAGCTCTTGCGATGCTTTAGTGAATGATCCGTCAACTTATAAGCAAAATGATTCTTTGACGTCTTATGCCTCAAGTCTGTCTTTCTGAATTGGTTGTTTTGGTTGTTTGGTTGGTTTTATTGTTGTGATTGGTTGGTATGGCTTAAAAAAACTAAGGTGTAATATGGACAACTACTTCCGAAAGATACCACTCTTGATCTTTATTAGTTTCTTTAGGAAGAATATGGCAGTCAGTGAATTAAAGGTAATGAAAACTTCAGTCATTCACACCAAAGATGACTGTCTAATTAGGATTCTCCCCCTCTAGTGGTCTTCTTCTAGTGTCCTTGGATATCAGCCTTCTTCTGGGTAACTGTGGACCTAGGAAATGAACTCCATTCCCAATGGTCAATTAAGTGAAATGCTACCCCAGCTGTGCAAAAAGTGAGTGTCTAACCTAAGAAACATCATGTAATTTTGTATCCCTAACAGCCTTAGCAGCTGATTTTTTCCTTATTCTTGAAAATTGCTGGAACCACTGAAACAGAGTTGTGTGGAAGACAAACATCTCTGTGTTTTTGGCCTACTTCAATCTACACTTAGAGGAACTATTTTTCTCTCCTTATTTGGTTTCACAACTTCATTTAATACTTGTTATGCATCATTAATTCCGGTCTAGGGATTGTGATGCTAAAAATAATAAAAATGAGTGTTTAAAATGGGCACGTTCAAATAACTAAAATGCCTTCTTTGGCTGTGGTCTCCAATCTGTTTCAATCCATAATCCTAGGGAGTGTAAGATTTGTGGGCCTTTCATATGTTTATTTACAGGTTATATGCACACATGCTGCTATATTAATATAGTATATACATTATAAGGCATAATATAGAAATTCTAAAGAATTAAAGATAAAAATTTATTAACGGCAATGATTTTTGCTGTCACTAGAAATTATTAATAATAACAAAAATAATGTGATTTAATATACTTTATAATTTCCAAACATCTCAATTTAATCCTTTGTGATTGAGCAATTTGTTTCAATACTTGGTTTTAATGGCTGTCAAAGATACCTCTTGAAGATATGTGGACCTAAGTGGGAAAGGGCCTCATGACACTGAGTCTCTTGATTTATAATTCCATCCTCCAATAAGGAAAAGGTTCAGGGGTGTTTTAAGGGTTTTTAAAAATTATTATTTTATTGTTATTGCTTCCCTGCTCAGCAGGGAGTCTGCTTCTCCCTCTGACCCTCCCCCCTCTCATGTGCTCTCTCTCTCTCATTCTCGCTCTCTCAAATAAATATTTTATTGTTATTGCTAACTGAAATTCAGCTAGTATATGTCTATCTCTCCTGATATTAGTTGCTCTTGAAAGCTTATTAAAGTTATTGAATTTTTATATCTTTAGGAATTGTGTTCTAAAACCACTGAAACTTTGTAAGATTTTTTTCCCACTGGGTTAGGACATTCCACTCTCAACTTATTGAACATGCAGATGTGAAGGGTTTTAATAAGTGTCACACATCACTTTTTAAAATAGAATCACATTTCCAAACATTCATTTTCAAAAATGCTCTCCTGGAAGCACAGATTTCTTTTCAGAAGTAGTTTCTCACACATTCTTAAAACACTGCTTCTATAGGAAAGGGCTGTATTTAAGTGTATGTTTCAAAAATACACTTGAACTATGAGGTTACACCCACTGAAACTGTTTAACACATAAAGGTCAGCAAACATGGACACTTGTCTTTTGTTAAAAGAAAAATGCAGTAACAATTCTCTATTCTTTCCTTCCATGAGGAAGAAATACATTGACGCTCATTACTCATCTCATCACCAAGTGTATACAAAGATGCTACCATATTTCAAAGGTTTTGCTGTTCTAGAATCAACTAAGTAACAGCATCCTATGGCATTCTGTCTACTTCTGGCTTTAACTCCTTTGCTCTTCTTCAGCAGTGTGCTCGGTTAACTTGCTTATGAATGTTGCAGGAAAAGAACTTCGAAAAGGTCACTGTCAATGACAGAGCAACTCCTTATTTCAAATAACCTGCTTTACAATTTCTATGGAGCAGGGATGGCTTCCAGCCAGATTTCATGAAGTTATTTTTATCCCAATGGGAACATCTTCCCTATGTTCCTAGCATCCGCTCTCTCCTTCTTCCTCTCTATCAGAAACTCAGAGGACACATGACTACCCAGAGCAAAGAGGACATTTCGCAGTCTCTTCCCCCTTACAGCTACCCAGCAACTTGAAACTAGGTTTGGATCACCAGGATGGAAGTAGAAACAATGAACAGCCTTAAGAGGAAGGGAATCTCTTCTGTTCCCTTCTCTGACCTAGATGGAATCCAGATGTGATCACTGAAATCTAAGCAGCCACCTTGCAGCAAGAGGGAGATACCTGGTGTTGAGGCAGCCAGAACAGTAAGAGGAAAGGAATCTGGGTCTTTCATGACCATGTTGCCCTCAAGTCAGCCCCAGACTGCTTGTGTTCGTGTGGGAGAAATACAGTGCTGTCGTTTTTGAGTTTTGTGATTCTGGGTTTTCTGGTTCTTATCGCAATAAGGACCACTAACGGATATACCTGGGAACAGCTGAGGAAGAGCGCACACAAAGACTCAGAGAAGACTCAGCTCTGCTGTCTTATCACATCAGCACGTGCTTGCGCTATTCATACGATCTTCACTCTGCAGCTTCCTAACAGAAACTATGTTTAAGCCACTTGCCCATATTGTCAGGCGTCGTCTAAATAAAGGACATGATATAACCATTATGTCTCCTCTATCAGGGATTCATGAACTGCAACATTTATCAACAACTCTGAAAGCAAATGAACAAGGGGGCCACCATCAAGCAACCTCCACTCTTCTCTTCAGACAACTCAGGACCCATGTGTAACCTGTGTCTGATGAAACATTAATAAAGCTTCATTTTTTTTCTTGGTCAATATATACATACACAAAGAAGTTCTACTTTTCCCCCTGCTCCTCTCCCACCCTTACCAACAAATATCTATACACATCTCCCTGGTGTGCAAGCACTCCACTATCAAGGGTACAGATGGAAAAATCTGCATACATAAGTGTTCTCCATAAGACTGAAAACTTGTAAAAGCAAATGGTAAATCGAGGGGTGGGTGTATATAAAGATTTTGGTGCCTTACCTGAATACGTCCAGAACAGTCCTTTCTGATAACTTGGGAGCCACCTGCCTAAATGCTTTCTTGAAATCTTCCGAAGTTAAATACCCACGATCTATTTGACATGAAAATATAAAACATTCACTTACTTCTATAAACCCTATGAACTGTTACCTCAGCCATATTTGTGTGAGACTTTCTTACTCGAAGAAAAGCAGTAAATATAAGGTAATCTGAGATTGTCTCATCAGAAGAATTTAAGAATCAACCACCACTCTCCTTCAGTGCAGGCCCAGATGATCTCACAGGTCATTAGCCGATTCTGTGAGTACCAGGGAATGGACTGCAGACACACACTGCCATAATGGCATTAGGCTTCAAGTCTATGTGAATTGCCAAAACAATTTATTCTTCAAAATTCACTTTTTTTTTCTTGCTTGGCATTAGAATTATAATATATGAATATTTAGAGAGAAAACATCACAGCAGCGAAGATGCTGACCCTGGACTCCATGAGTCTTTCCATCCTGTGTGTGATCTATGCAGCACAGGGGGTTCAAAGCCACTTCTCTCGGCTATATCCAGTGTGAGAAAGTGCAGGTCAGAGTAGGAGTCAAAGGAAAAGGCGTTACGGTTCCCCACACCTTTGTAGGTGGCTCATGACCTCTAATCCCATGTGGCCAGCCCTTTTGCTATTCCCATTATAGTGCAGGCAAATCCTAAGTACAATTACATAACTGTAAATATTATTTTATCCATGGTAAGTGTCAAGAGTTCAAGACTGTGATAGAGAAAAAAAATTCACACCAACATCTAGGTAATAGCTAATGAATACAGTAAAATAATCTTCCAAGTATATTATTTTATTTACTGAGAGTACATAGCACCTTTTCTTAATAGCAATTTTTTTATATCAAAACAGTTTTAAAGATACTTACAGTGCCTGTCAAAAGCTGTGAAGATGTGTCTTATTTCATTCCGATGGAGTTGAACTTCCTTCTTTTTCCTAACAATACTTAAAAACTCCTCAAGCAATATACCTAAAAGTTAGAAAAAACAATTGGCTGAAAGTGACCATCTTCCTCTTTAAGAAAAAAACAAAAACATAAACGAAAAGTGATACACATCATGAACAAATTTTATCTTAGTTTTGATGAACAGTGCATATTCTTAAAGATCTATAAAGTTGAAAAGACATTTTGCAAAATGCTAAATAGACCCAACCCTAGCAATCAATAGCAGAAACAATAGGCACGGTTGGAGTTCACTGAGCTTTTCCAGGGGATAAAGGAATGGTGACCTCAAAAAAGTGTAACAGTCTTCCCTCTAAAAGATGTAACAGACAGTCCCGAAACTACTTATTAAACAAAGTGTCCTAATTTTTCTTTCCTTAGGGTTCTTTGATTCCTTTTTTCCTAGCCAGACGTCATTATGGTAGGCTTTTTTTTTTTCCGACTGGGAGATCGGGGCGAAGAAGTAGTTTCTCAAAAGTCAATACCAATTGCACAGCAGAGATAAAGGTGGAGAGAATATTCCATAAACAATAGAGCTGGCACCGTCCCCAGCCTGCGGTGCACCCCACCACTACCCTGCAGCCTCGGGCTCTGCTTCCTGTGATTCTCACAGTAAAAGAGCCCAGTGTGATCACACGAGGTTGGATACTGTGCTTACAATGTCTATGAAAATGAATTCTAATGTGATCTTTGTAGTAGGTTTAAAGAGTAGAGCCAAGAATTTAAACATTTTAGTGAACTGAGCCCCCAAAATATAAAAAGAGCAGTTCATTTTAGTAACTCAGGATTTCCATTACAAAATGGATCACTATTTTTAAAAATAGCCCCAAGTCATACAATAACCACGTGCTAATTTTTAAGAACTTGCACTTTTGGTAAGGTAATACTGAGCTGTATACCTTTCTGAAAATAGTTCCACTGGTTTTAAAAAATAACATAGAAAATAGTTTTCTTAGGGGAACTTCGTGCAATGTTGGTAGGAATGTAAACTGGTGCAGCCACTATGGAAAACAGAATTAACAGAACTAACCATCTGATCCAGCAATTCCCCATCTGGGTATTTACGCAAAGAAAGCAAAAACAGTAATCTGAAAAGATATCTGCACCCTCACGTTCACTGCAGCATTATTTATACTAGCCAAGATATGGAAGCAACCTAAGTGTCCACTGATGGATGAATGGCTAAAGAAGATGTCACACACACACACACACACACACACACACACGCGCTGGAATACTACTCAGCCATAAAAAGGAAGGAGATCTTGCCATTCTCCACAACATGGATGGACCTGGAGGGTATTATGCTAAGTGAAAGAAATCAGAGAAAAATAATATATGATTCCACATATAAAAAACAAAGCAAATGAATAAACAAAACAAAACCTGAGAGATACAGAGAACAGATCAGTAACTACCAGAGGGGAGGGGGGGAGGGAGTGGGCAAAATGGGTGAAGGGGATCAAGAGGTACAAACTTCCAGTTATAAAATAAATAGGTCATGGGAATATAACATACAGCACGGTGACTATAGTCAAGTCAATAACAATGTATTGTATATTTTAAAGTTACTAAGCGAATAGATCTTGAAAATTCTCATCATAAGAAAAAACAATTTTGTAACATCCGTATGACCACAGGTGGTAACTAGACTTATTGTGGTGATCATTTCGCAATACATACACATAAGGAATCATTTTATTAAACACCTTAAACTAATATAAAGTCATATATCAATTATAGTTTACTAAAAATAGTTTTATTTCCCAAGGTTTTCTTATTTGTAGTTAAAGGTTTAGAAACTTTAAAAGTCAATCTATCTTTATGTGTGTGGTTTTTTTTTTAAGATTTTATTTATTTATCTGACAGAGAGACACAGCGAGAGAGGGAACACAAGCAGGGGGCGTGGGAGAGGGAGAAGCAGGCTTCCCGCGGAGCGGGGAGCCTGATGCGGGGCTCAATCCCAGGACCCTGGGATCATGACCTGAGCCGAAGGCAGATGCTTAACGACTAAGCCACCCAGGTGCCCCTCTATCTTTATGTTTAAATGCTCCTTTTATGACTCTTTAGGACCCACTGTGTGCCACACAGTGTTGAGCCCTGGAAATAGAGGAGAAAAAAGAACACACAGGGTCCAGTCCCAAGGGAGCTACTGGTCTAGTGGGGGAGACAGCGATTGCCCAGGTTCAACTGCACATGTACACGTAATTATAAATCACGGCATGTGGATGAGGGAGAAAACAGGAAGTTATAAAAGGATCACAGGAATCCTCCTGCAGAGTAGATTCTGAAGGAGTACTCTCTAAGTAGAGGGAATATTTAAGATAAGACCTATGACAAGAAGGTACCAACTAGCTAAAGGTGAGGAGGAAGAACATTCCAGGAAGTGGAAAAAAAGTCAAGAAGGCAGCTGCATCTACCCTAAGCAAGAGGGCACACCTCCTAGTGCTTCCCAGAGTGCCTGGCACGTGCTCGGTAAAGCTGTGTTGTACGGAATTAGTGTATGCAGCCTTTCCCCCATCACAGCTAAAGATATGCAGGGATGCAGCTCTGTTCTCATCTCGGCACTTTGGAGACCAGAAGACATATCGAGACTGCTTGCTGAGGATAAAATTGAAGTCTAGTCATGCCACGTTCCTACAGGTTCAAATCTGTTTACTTTCATGAACACCAAAAGCTCATCGATTAGATAGCACCTAGATTAATTGAAATCCCTGAATAATATATTCACTGATCTTGGCATGCCCTACGAGACCCTTTACCATCTCGCCCCTTCTACCTTTCTGGTCTCCCTAGCAAATTTCCTGAGGCTTCCCCAAGGCAAGAGACCCTTTCGTCCCTTTGGGCACATTGCCTGGAATGCGCTTCTCCTTTTTCTCCTACTGAAAGTTTACCTCTCCTTCCCTATGCAACCAATGCATTACCTCTTCTTTGAAGTCTTCCCTGATTTCTCCCAGTTGAGTCCCTTTTCTGTGATCCAACAGCCCTCTGTTCGTAACACAAGTGATTTTCTTTTTGAATCTATTAGGTCCTATGGAAATTATTTGATCACACGTCTGCCTGAGAAGCACTGAGGGGAAGCACTGTATGTGGTTTAAAATTGTATCCCCAGTGTTTGGCATAATACCAGACACATAGTAGGCATGCAGTACATGTTTGTTGAGTAAGTACATAAAGTAATAGGAAAATGTTTATTTCTAGTTTCCAGCAAAAAGCATTAAAATGTGTGTTTTAAATGATCTCATAACTGTAAAACTAATGCCACAAGGAGGTTACTTTCGATTCACCTAGCCAGCAAAATAAACCATCATTTTAGAAACCCCAATTTCTTAATACATGATATAGTAAAAAAAAAACAAACAAAATTCAGAGAGAAAGGAAATGCATGCATAATATTTGCCCTTTACTTATCACTGCATCTGATTTAGGGAAATGATAAAAAAAAAAACAGGACAATTCCATGGTTCAACGTGTGATTCACACACACACACACACACACACACAGAAGTACATGAGTAGTAATATCTTCTAAATTACATATTCAGAAAACTTATTGGTATTTGGAGCTATAAAGCAGTTAGGTCTTTATTTCAGAAGCCTGTGGGATAAAAAGCAAATGTTCTTTAGTTTTTCCTAGGAGAAAATGTGGATTTCAACATAATGTTGACAACCACTTAAAAAGGACCACAATCTAATAACACAAATAACTTCATATATGTAATCAAGTTCTTTTACACTATTTTCCCACAGAATCATATGCCTTATTTTTTAAAGTCAATATTCCAAGGGTCATCAAGTAATATTAAGCCATGAAAACATATCCCCACTGCTCCCTCCACCCCCATGTCTTATCTTGCATGGCAACACATATCCAAGTGCAAGCCCCTTTTCTACAAAGGGTAAAGTTTCATTCAGCTTGGCTCTCACCCTCTAGTAGTACAACCACTTTCCAAAGCCAATGCATAATGGTTTGCTAAGTTTTATACACCTTGCTGCTCTTTAAGTGGCCTAGAAATACAGTTTCTACTACTAGCTCCACCTGCTGTCACAATATTCAAACCTAAAATTATCTCTTCACAAAGACTTTCAATAATTCTATTGCCATCAGATTTAACACTCAATGACAAATGCATTACCTGCATCCACCCCTGGAGTGAAAGAATATGTTCAGAAAATTCTAATTTCAAATACAACATTGGGTCTCCTATGTATATTGTTCCACTAATAACAATTACCCAAACACACTTTACTGTAGTTACACATTAGGATCATAACAACATCAGGAACCACATAGACCCAGGTGTTTATCTGAGCTTATTATTAATCTGTCTACAAAAGGTGTTCAGAAATCACCTGGGTAGTTGGACTCTATCGGTAGTTTGCAGACTTTTTTTTTTTTAGCTGTAGGAAAGGTGGTTCCTTATAAAACAAGTCTGACGTGCGGAGGAAATGAAAGCAGATTTATTTTGTTTGGAGCAAGGGGGCTTCCCCACCATTCCCTGTCCAGCAATGCCCC
>NW_027397070.1:59887770-59909319 GCF_003265705.2 Callorhinus ursinus
GGGGCATTGCTGGACAGGGAATGGTGGGGAAGCCCCCTTGCTCCAAACAAAATAAATCTGCTTTCATTTCCTCTGCACGTCAGACTCGTTTTATAAACACATAGGCTAGATGGGTGATGGGGATTAAGGAGGGCACTTGTTGGGATGAGCACTGGGAGTTTGTATGTAAGTGATGAACCACTAAATTCTACTCCTGAAACCAATATTACACTGTATGGTTTTTTTTTTTTTTTTAAGATTTTATTTATTTGACAGAGAGAGACACAGCGAGAGAGGGAACACGAGCAGGGGGAGTGAGGGAGGGAGAAGCAGGCTTCCCACAGAGCAGGGAGCCCGATGCGGGGCTCGATCCCAGGACCCTGGGATCATGGCCTGAGCCGAAGGCAGATGCTTAACCCACTGAGCCACCCAGGCGCCCCACACTGTATGTTAACTAGAATTTACATAAAAACTTGAAACAAACAAAAACAAAGGTGAGCTGTCACAGTAAAATGGATAAGTAACTTCAGAGGACTAACATTTTTCTTCCGGCTTCCCAAATGAAAGTAGGGGAATAAAGAGGAAAGAATCTACCTTAATGGAAGAAATCAAGTTTTACTACATCATTGGGAGGAAAATGAAAAGGAAGAGTAAAAACAGGTTATAATAGAGAAACCTGAGCCAATAAAACCTTACTTCTATCAAACATGGACAGGAATCATTACTTTTTTTAATTGTGTACATCTCCTGCTCGTAAACCATCAGAGGTTCCTCCTTCCCTTCATAGTGCAAAGTCCCGATACCTTATTCTGGCATTTAAAGCTTCATTATTCCTTCTAGGCAAAGAGGTCCTCAATCCTCCTTCTTAACGCTCAGCTTCCATCAGGGCAGCTTACTCTGCTGAACACAACTCATTTATAGGTAGGAACTATACTCCTTGCCGTTGCGAGAGGTAAAAATATTCCAAGGAGGGTGGATTCCGTTTACGGTAGGATTCATTACTAACAGTATGACAGCCGATAGCTTTGGATATGAAATCTGGGGGTGGCTGCGCAGGGAAGAGGGGGTCTTCTAAGCAGGGTTCTGGGAAAAGTCTCAGCCTCTGAGGGTGGGCACTGGAGGCAGAAGGTCTGAGAGAGAAAGCACACAGGGGTGGGCTGCAGACAGCGCTGACCAGGCCTTTCCCATCGCTAGCTGTGGAGAGGGAGGGATAAAGCCCTTCTCTGTACTGTTAGCAAATGCCTCAGCATTTGACAGGACACCCAATGTTTATATGAACACAGAGTGTGCCCGGTAAGCAATCCACGCTGAGCTCTGCCTCCACACTGGCACAGCAAAGCACGGAGAGCAACAGGGACCGGGGGACAAGCACGCAGATGGCATCTACATTCACTCATTTCACTGAGTCCTTTTCTTTGCTTCTCCAACTTTGCAAAACATCCTTTCCCATCCAGCTCCGGTCCGCACCTCCTGTCTCCCTCCTCTCGTCTCTTAGAGGTTTTCTTGCCCACAGTAATTACCTGACATCTGGCCATAAATGAAGTGACCAATACCCTTTTATCTTCCCTATCTTCAGTCAGTGTCCATGTCTCCTAATTCTTGTCTACCCTACAATGACACTTACTCAGCATCCTCTAAATGGGTAATGAAATAAATTAATTTAGGGGTGAACATCTACGGCCAATACCAACAAAATGGTCCTATGATTATGACTGCAAGATAAGGTAAGCATAAGGTGTATGCATTTCCTGGTCACAGAAAAGAATTAAGAGGTCAGCTGAAATCTGAAGTCAAACGAATAAAACCTTGCTAAACCTGCTATACTGGGACCTTTGTTCCTTAGGTAGGAGCCCCAAACAAGAAAGTGTACACAACTAAGAAGGGTGTTTACAGTAGAACTTAAAACACTAGAAAATGGACATTAAAATTTAAATTTGGGAAAACAATACATTTCACAATCAACTATTGGGCTCAAAACAACTCAGATGAGATAGTAATAAACAAAAGTATACAAGCCAATTGGCCATTAAGCTCTTCCACAAATTATTTTCCAATTGAACTAACACTGGAGGGCATGACGGAGTCAAACAGTCCATAATCACCATTATGAGGAGTCAATCTCTGATTTTTCCATTGTTTAAGTTGAAGGTTAAAAGTAAATTCTTGGAAAGCTTTTCCTTCTTTAAGTATGCAAGTGAAATATGTTCATTGTTTTCAAAGGGTAATATGAAAAGAGGAAGGAAAAAAAAAGCTGGATCTAATTGCCTAGTGAAAAGAAAATTCTGAAGTACTTTTTTTTCCCTTGGCATATTTTATGTGGATCCGGGATGAAAACACACTGACAGCTGTGTGAGGATTCAGTGGGGCAATATTCATGCAGTTCTTACTCACAGCACTTAACATACTAAGCAAAAGTCCCATAAATCTTATTTGTTGTTATTCATATAAAACCCTCAACAATTTACCACACAATGAAGTCAAATCATTGGATATCACACGTGGTCTTTCTTTGCCCTTCGTGGAACTGCTGAGACGTGTTTGGCATTAAACCACTGGCCTACAATGAAGAAAGTTTAAGGAAGAGCCTTACAAAATTCACTAGTGTATTTACTGAACAGTTTGTGAACATCAATGGCCACACATCAGTCTCTCCAACATGTGATGTCGTGAAAGAAATAACCCATATCAGGGAAAACTGTCTCTCTAGATAAGAAGTTTCTATTGCATGGACGCTGATCATTGGATTGTCATTCCCTTTTTGTTCTGGACATTAGGTAGCTCAGAACCAAATCTGACATCAACCTCTAACAACAGTGGAGAACTTTCTGTGTACTGATCCATCTGTGATGGAAGTTCCTGGGGGAGTGAACACTGGCCTCAACTCTATCACAATGACTAATATGACCCATGGCACTATTAAAATCAAGGGAAGGGTTTATCAAATGGTTGAGAAGGTGAGCTTGGAGATCAGACCACTGTGGTCTGCTACTTAGCTAGCTGGGCCACCCTAACTTAACCTGAGTTTCAGAATGTTATAAACTTATAAAATGAGGATAATCTTGATAGCATAGAGTCATATTAAATTGAACAATTCATACACAGTGCTCATCATGAGTCCGCACATGGTAAGTTTTCAGAAAGTCATAGCTGTAATTATTATCTATAATAAATATTATAACACATATAGATGTATTTTGTAAACAAATAAAGAACCATCAAATGCCAGGATGGAGATATTTTATTATTCCTCTCTAGAGCCTAATTTCCTCATTTAAAAGAAGGGAACAAATAAGTTTTCTAGGTCTCTTCTGGTTGCAACCTTCTTTTGTTCTCTACACTTAGAGAAGGTATGAACTGCATCACAGAGAACAAGGGTTATTAGGAAATACAACTCTCTAAAAGGAGTCACAACAGCACATATTAGAACCACCCCAACAGTGATCTGTTGTTTCTTAAACAAGAGGCTTGATTTTTTTTGTCTCCCACTAATATAATTCCTTGTTCCCAGGGCCTAAACAGTTTTTGCTGATACCGGCTTGTTAGACGTTAAAATGCCTTCTTGCTACTTCTTCTGGCTACCCTCAAATTCTCCCAGTGTGACTTTCCTAGAGACACTCTACTCTTGCTTCTAATGGCTTTGACTTCACTTTTCGTTCCTCTCAATTTTCACAAGGAGAACCTACAGAAACGACCGCCTTTTAGAGAGACCAGAAGCTCCTGGGAAGTAGGACCTGGGCACCCAGGTTTAGGTACTGTGTGAAGTGTGTGCCTGGTTAAGACTCTGCCAATTCAGAATCAATCCAGATGTGAGTCTGGATCTCGCCCAGGAAGCTGGGCAGCAACTGGGCCTGCACAGAGAATCCTTTAGGGTGGCATGCTAGAGACCTGGCATGGCCTCGTCTGGATGTAGAAAGAGCCACAGCTAGCTGGAGAACTCCCAGGTCATGGCTACCAAGAGCAACTTTGGAAAATGGGATTACCTGAATAAATAGCTTCCAGAAAGCCAAGGCCAACATATCAGTTCTTCTTCAAGATCAAAACATTAAGGAGAGAGATCATATATTTGACAAAACATTTAAGCTGTGCATAAACCCTCTTCCTGCATGAAAAATAACATGTAAAAGGTGACTCATGTATGGAAAGGGTGAAAAGAAGGAGTTGATGATCTGAAATTGGTTCAGGAGTGAAGAGTTGTAACAGAAAAAAATTAGGTTAGCAGCAATCAAAGTTTGGCAGTGATTTCTTGCAAGGATAACTTTTTTACTCTTTCTTTTGAGTGTTTGCAGTCTTGAGTCTCCCTCTCCAAGGAATACAAATTAAAGCTAGGTGGGAAGGTATCCCTGACTTTAAGTCTAGTCCTTTAATCTTGATGGTAGTGATTCCCTGAGAAGGTTAATTTGCCATTGAGATCAAGACCAGGAGAGGACAGAGAGGAAAAAAAGAAGAAGAAAGAAAGAAAGGAAAAAAAAAATAAAAAAGAAGAGGAAGGGAAAAGACCAGGAACCTGTAGACTGAGGAGGGTCCTTTGACACAAATTTCAGAGCAAGGCGCTAAGCACCTCCACCGTGGTCTCATCCCTCCCCTTTCCTCCCCTGAATTTCTCGGAGGACTGAGTTATTCTGCAAACTTTTGAAATATATCTCAAAATTAATTATTAGGAGAAGATCCTGTGAAAAGAAGCATCTTTATGATCTCATTGAGAAGTGGATGTGAGAGTAGATGTAATATCCTCAATATTAAATGCAGGAAAATGCATCTGGGAGCTGGTCCAGGAGCATATCATCAAAGTCAGAAAAGCCTCATAAGGAAGACTATCTTCACTATCAAAAAATTCCAGTTTTGAAGCAATTCTTATGCCATAAGAGTTTGAGAAAATGTTCGATAATAAGGCAGTCTTCGTTATATACGAGAGAACTCAGGCTGGGAGAGACCATGTAAACGCAGTGAATGTAGAGAAACTTTTATCCAAAACATAAAGCTCCAGGGGACACGAGCACTGGTATCAAAAGGAAGCGCTATGACTCCAACAAATGTGAGAAATATTTCTGCGTGAAGTCAAAACTCAAGAATTAGAGAATTCATAAAGAAAATTTTCTAACTTTCACGAACATATCTTTAGCCACAGGTCATAGTCAAACTGAGTCTCTCAAACACCAGGAAAAAAAAATACACACACACACACACACACACACACACACATATATATATGTACACATATACATATACATATATATGCATCTATTTATGGGAGGAAACTAACAATGGCATACTTGGAGCAGCCTTTTGCCACAGATCAGTTCTCACTTTATATCTGAGCACACACACACAACAGAAACCTTTAGAAGGTAATGAAGGTAGAAAACCTTCTGCCAGAATTTACCCTTCAAATTACCCATACAGGAGAGAAATCACATGAATGTAACACAGGCAGGGAAACCTTTTTATGAAGTCTCATTAAACACGAGATAATACATGGTGGGGGGATCTTATGATATTGAATGTAGGAAAAAGTTCTGTCAGAGTCCATCTCGGCTCTACATCAGAGAATTCACTATACCTGTAAAGAACATGGGAAACCTTTCTTCCAGAACACCTCTCTGGATATCAAAGAACGGGCTGAGGAAAGAAAACCTTCTGCGTGGAGGCAAACCCTCAATTCAGAATCAGAGAACACACATTAGGGAGAAGATCTATGAAAATAATGAATGATCGGAGAGTGCCTCCAGCAGCAGTCACACTTGCTATCTCAGAAAAGTCGCAAAATGAAGCAGCACTGGGTGAGTCATGTGTGGAGAAGACCTTCACCCAGACAGAATCACTTACTGTCAGGGGACTGTTATGGAGAGAAGCCCTATCAATGCAAAAAATGTGGGAAATCCTTCTGCCAGAAGACAGAAACCTTTTAGATTAGAAAATTCACATAGAAACCCACAGAAAAAAATGTAGGTAAGGCATCATCAAGCAGTTACAACTAACCGAACATTACAGAAATAATATTTGAATATCCTGAAAGCACGAAAATTTTTGTAAGAAAATAAAGACCTGGGGAAATTCCATCAAGTTAGAGGGTTTGTTAAAAACACATTCTCCTGGGGCACCTGGATGGCTCAGTCAGTGAAGCGTCTGCCTTCAGCTCGGGTCATGATCCCGGGGTCCCTGCTCAGCTGGGAGTCTGCTTCTCCCTCTGCTCCTCCCCCTGCTTGTGCTCTCTCTCTCACTTGCTCTCTCATTCAAATAAACAAATAAAATCTTAAAAAAAAAACAAAAAACACATTCTCCTGCCAATAATTTGCTCTAGGAGTTATGGTTCATATGTGATTCCAGATCTTGTATACAAAAAAAGCAATCAGTAAACTCCTTCGTAAATCTAACATTTATAAATAAAAAGATTTTTAGGGGCACCTGGCTGGCTCATTCAGAAAAGCATGCAACTCAATCTCAAAGTCATGAGTTCAAGCCTCACGTGGGGTGTAGAGATTACTTAAATAAATAAAACCATAAAAATAAAAGATTAAAAAGAAAAAAAAAGAAAAGAAAAAGCCACACCAGTCAGAAAGACACAGGAGCCAGCTTGAGGAAGCACTCAATGGTCAAGTCTGTGACAAAGTGAAGACTAAAATAACTGAATTAATAGAATATAAATTATTAAAAACATAAATTCATGTGTCCATGCCGATAATAAATAGATTGATCAAGAAGGGAGGTCTCTTGCCCATAGCCAAGAGCTAACTGGAAGAAGTACTGGGCGGGGTGGGCTGGGTAGCGCAGCTGGCGTCCGACTCTTGATTGTGGCTGGGGTCATGATTTCAGGGTCCTGGGACAGAGCCCCAAGTCAGGCTCCATGCTCAGCGGAGAGTCTGCGTGAGATTCTCTCTTCCTCTGCCCCTCCCACTCATGCTCTCTCTCTCTCAAATAAATACATAAATAAATCTTAAAAAAAAAAAAAAAAGGAAGAAGCACTGGGATTAGAAAATCATTACTTTCCAACCATTATGGCAAAAACTGGGTCAGACAAGAATCATGGTTACCAAATCTAGGGGGAAATTTTGATGAGAAGCAAAATATTTGCAATGTCTTCAGTATATCTCCACAGACTGCTTGTTAGTTGCTAAAGGAAGAAAAGATAAACAATACAATGGAGAAACTGGACGACATCTTGATCAGTGATAAAAATTAATATCATCTGTGAGGGAGAGCTGGATATTATGTTCCTCCAGACATGGCACCTAGAGAGGGACATATCACCTAAACAGTATTCTTGCTCAGAATGCTTAACTTCAACCTAATTACAGAGAAACATCAGGCAAACACAAAACAAGGACCATTCTTAAAAAACAAATAGTGAGGGCTGGGCTATTTCCTCAAAAATATCAATGTTATAAAAAGGCAAGTTTAAAGGAGGCTAAAGAGACATGGCATCAAAGACTAATTCCTGTATTAAATGAGGAATGGTGTTATTAAGGACATTATCAGATCAAGTGATGACACTGGAATATAAGCAGTAAATTAGATAAAAATATAGGATCAATATTCGTTTATGAAGTTGCTAGTGTGCTGTGGTTTTAGGTTCAGTGCAGCGAGAGGAGGGGATAGTGGTAGGAGGGGGCCGAAGCGGTAAGAAGTTAACAGTAAGTGCATCTGGGTTCAGAGTATACAGCTCTTCTCGGTACTGTTTTTATTTTGCAACTTTCTGTAAGCTCTAAATTATTTTTTTTTTAAAAGGTAATTTTTAAAAAGCCAGTCCAGCATGTTCTGGACCCTATCTCCAAAAACAACAGGTATTCCCCTGTCTCTCTCATCTTCCTTTTCCCTCTTCACTAGAGCAATCTGCTAAGCTCAGACACATCTTTAAGTGCAAAAAAACAAAACAAAACAAAACAAAACTGCTCTAGACCCCCAGCCACTCTAAAAGACTTATCTACCACTACAGCCTGGCCTCCGTCTTCACTGCTCTTGCTAAAGTCAGTAAACACACCCAGGTCGCCAACTCCAACAGATAAATACTCAGTTACTACCTCCCTGACCTTTCCACAGTGTTGACGTCCTTTTCCTTGAAAGAATCTGCTTCTCCTCACTTTTGATCAGACACCTGTCATTTTCCTCCTGCCCTTCTGCCCCCTCTAAATCTTCTGCCATTTCCTAACTCTCTCCCGGACTTCTCATGATTGAAGTTCCTAAGATTTTCAGTCCACTCTGTCTTGCTTGGCAGTCTCATCCATCCCCGTGGCTTCAAAAACCATCTACGTGCCGATGACGCCCAATTTACTTCTCCAGCCCACAGCTTTCCTCTGAATTCCGTCTTCACACAGCCTGAGTGCCCTGACATCGCTGACTGAAAGGTCTCAAACTTAACATATGCAAAAGTGAACTCTGGGTCTCCCCCAACCCCATACCTCTTCCCCCTAGTCTTTCCATTTCAACGAATGCTACTTCCATTCATCTAAATCAGAAAATCCCCACCATCAGTTGGATGTTGACATTACAAGCAACGTTTTTTCATTATGCTTTTCAACGGTTTAAAACTTCCCTACAATAAACATACATACTTGTGAAGACATTAAAGAACCAAAACCTCTTTCTTTGAAACAGAACAAAACAAAGATGTGCTTTATAATCTCTATTTTTGTTCTTAATTTTCGCTTTATGAATGTCTAAAAATTAAGTTTCATATTACCGGAAGTGTTTGGATTTACTGAAGACATAATGGAATCAGCTTCTATCTAGAAGAGAAGAAAGAATAGCAGATATAATTTCATCAAATGTTTTCACAGTGCAAGTTCTTAATTCCGGAGGTGTGGGGAAGGATTGTATTTTATGAGAAACCAAATGTCTTGAGTTCAGCCGACAAGTAATACCACAGGACAGCTCTAAGAGTCATTTTATTCTTGCATCTATATCTAGGGTGGGGGGATGGGTGAAATAGGTGATGGGGATTAAGGAGGGTTGTGATGAGCACCGGGTGTTGTAGCTGTTGAATCACTGTATCATACTCCTGAAACTAATATTACACTGTGTTAACTGGGATTTAAATAAAAACTTAAAAAAATAAAATAAAGGGCGCCTGGGTGGCTCAGTTGGTTAAGCGACTGCCTTCGGCTCAGGTCATGATCCTGGAGTCCCGGGATCGAGTCCCGCATCGGGCTCCCTGCTCGGCAGGGAGTCTGCTTCTCCCTCTGACCCTCCTCCCTCTCATGCTCTCTATCTCTCATTGTCTCTGTCTCAAATAAATAAATAAAATCTTTAAAAAATAAATAAATAAATAAATAAAATAAAAAATAAAGTGGTATTAAAGCAAAAAATATCCCTATATCTATAAAATACAATATGCTAATCCGCTACAGACTCTAATGGCCCCAAAACTGTTCCATTGACCAAAACAGTTTAAGCATATATAATCAACTTGGCTGTCACACATGCAGCATAACCTAAAAGGTAACCTTTCTATTTTAGACAAATACAAGTGATTATTGCAATGAGCTCGATGGCTTTATTTTTGAACTTTTTTTCCTGATTATAAAAGTAACATGACATAGAAATCATGAAAAATATTAAAAAATCATGAAGAACGCTTTTAAGAACAGCCATCCAATGAGAACCGCTATTAACATTTTGGCCTAGTCTCCATTTTTCCCCCTATGGCTTTTTAAACATATTTCAGAACACACCCTGTATATGGTTCAGGAAACTGCTTTCACCATACATTAAAATATAAGCATTTTCCTGTATGGTTACAAGGGCCTTATAAACATGATGGAATTGGAATCTTGGCAACACTTGGATTCTGTACTTTCTGTACTTTCCTCTTGCCCTTGCCAGGTGGTTCCTGTTGCATCTTCATGGAGCCCCTGCTTACCCTTAAATATTGGTACCCACCAGTGGTGTATCTCTCGCCGTCTGCATACTGTTCTCAGGCAACACCACCCAGTCTCATGCTCTGAGCTATCAAACCTGTAAACTGAGGAGTCCTGAATCTGTCTCCAGCCCTTCCCTCCCAATTCCTCATCTGGTTCCAGATCCCTGCATTTACAAGGGGCGGCAAAATCTGAGGGCAGATCTTTACCACCAAAACCTTAACACTAGCATGGTATTTAATGAGTGAATTCACTTGGGAGTCCACAGCCTCCTCAAACTTAATGTGCCCCAAACTGAACTCGTTGACTTTCTCCCAGGCCTACTCCTCAGTTTTCCTACTTGGTGGCATTTACTATTGCTTCAGGCCTGGTTTCACACCCCGCTCTTACAGCCAACCACATCTAATCATCAGGGCATAACATCTCCCAACACGACAAAGTTCTTCTGGATACTTCATACTAGAGGAGGCTAGCTAGCTCTTCTAATCTAAGTGATGCCTAAACTGCTACTTTTCACAAGAATTAGAAGACCCTCTTCCTTGTCCCCTTCACTTTGGGTTCTTTCTGTTCTTCTCATGTTAGCATTTATCAGAGTTTCATAAGTCTCTCTACACTAACTTGTGATCTGCTTCACAGTAGGGGCTATATTTTATTCATTTTTATATCACTAGCAACTAGCAAGTGTTCATTTTTTTAAATAGGAACACTTTTTTTTAAAGATTTAATTTATTTATTTGACAGAGAGAGAGAGAGAGAGCACAAGCAGGGGGAGCAGCAGAGAGAGAGGGAGAAGCAGGCTCCCTGCTGAGCAGGGATCCCAATGCGGGGCTCGATCCCAGGACCCTGGGATCATGATCTGAGCCGAAGGCAGATGCTTAACCGACTGAGCCACCCAGGCGCCCCTTCACTTCATAAATTTCATTGTGTAAACAGTTGCATGAGTGGATAAATGATTTATTACATGTCGTGCATTTCAGTAAATATTTCATTTGCTCAAAAGCAATATTCAAAAATAAAACCCCAGGGGCTCCTGGCTGGCTCAGTTGGTGGAGAATGCAGCTCTTGATCTTGGGGTTGTGAGTTCAAGCCTCACGTTGAATGTAGGAGATTACTTAAAAATAAAATCTTTTAAAATTAATTAAACAACACCCCAAACCTCAAGCTAGTATAAAAGTAAAAATCTGTTACATTTCACAGAGGGTATGCATTGTCACTTATTTAACACAAGTTCGTAACAAATGATTGACAGGTGTACAGATGATTTGCTATCACTTTACTGTTTAGTGATCTGCAGTCAGATATTTGATTAAAAAATGAAATCCGCTACCTCGGCAAGGTATGAGAATAAAAGTAAAAATCTGTTAAATTTCACGGACTGTACATATCTGTCTTACCACATCACTGTACTTGTCATTCATTTCCTCACTTATATTCTAAAATTAAAGCCAATTAAGGAGATTCAGGGATGATAAAAGCAGAATGAAACCAACTATCTTTCCAGCTGAACACAGCTTAAATACAATGCTTCAAAGGCTGGATCCATTTAGCTGACTTGCTTTGGAATTCTAGCTGAAATGACTGCAGGTGAAGAGAAGAGCTGCAATTTCTGGGAGTCAGCCCTATTTCTCTGAGCTCCACAATCAGCATCTCAGTAACCAAGCATTTGCTGGGAGGTGAACCACTTTGAGCCCACCTGGTCCGTTTATGGGACAGATTTGTGTCAACAGAACTTAGTTACCATGAGGTTGTGATACGTTTAAGCATAACGAGGGATGGAGACGCGATACATCACGTGATTCCTGGCTCTGCTGGGCTTGCAATCTGATAGGCAGAACTCACTCTTGAGGAACAGCCGGGCCAAACTAGTTTAAGGAGGGCATGGGGTGGGGGGAGGACGTTCCAGGCAGAGCCCTCCGTTTGATGGCTGCAACTGAATTTCTTAAAGCTGGACAAGATCTTGTCTGGTTAATTCCAGTTCAGCACCTTAACAAGAGGGATCCATCTCTAGAATCAACGTAACAAGGGGAGCAGGAAATCTGTCCTCCTAAAGCAGGACGCTCCTTGAAACTCAGCTCAACTCTCCTTATTAGTGAATTAGTGCAAACTTTCCTGAAGAATATCCAACAAAATTTCAAATGTACCTAGCAACTGTACTCCCAGGAATTTATTCCATAGATATACATCCACAAGTATAGATATGCATATAAAATGATGCTCAACACAACAATGTTTGTAGTAATGAAAAATAATGGAGGCAATCTAAATGACGAAAGACAGGAAACTGGCTAAAGATAATATTACACAACTACTTTTTAAAACGTGGTGGTGTGTGCTTTTATGTTCATTGTTAAGTGAAAAAAGCAAAATAAAATAGGTATACTATGTACCTACTTATGTTTTTATTTAACCCTTTATTTTTAATTTTTTTAAATATTTTATTAACATACTATTTGTTTCAGGGGTACAGGTCTGTGATTCATCAGTCTTACACAATTCACAGCGCTCACCATAATACATATCCTCGCCAATGTCCATCACCCAGCCACTTCATCCCATTTATGCTTTTAATAGAATGCTAGGCATGTTTGTTATACATAGGAAATTTTGGAATGACACACAAAAAATTGTTAATTATGGTAACCCATGAGGAGTGGGACTGCTTGGTAGCAAAGGAGGGGATTTTACATTCAACTTTATACTTTTTCTAGACTGTCTGAATTTTTTGTCTATGGAACCGTATTAGTTTTATAATTTAAATGAATTCCTGTTACCAATACCCCCCCCCCCCAGCCTTCCTTCTTGACATCTCCCTAGCATCTTGCATTTATTATAAGCCTGGTGGTGAGAAAAGCTTCATGAATTTTAATTCATCCCTGAGTTAGGTTCTTAAGAAGAGTAAAATTCAGCACTGGACACATCTCTGAAATTGCTCTGAGAGGCAGTCATTTTAAACATCGGAAACAAGCCACTGCACTTGACTTAGAACCCACCCACCCTTGTATTGTCTGCCCCATTCCCAAATAGATGAAGAAAGCTCTACCTTGGAGGGCTTGTACCCAAACAGCATTACAACAGCAACTTTAAAGTCCTCTCTGCTTAGATAGCCTTTGTTATCTTCATCGCATGCTTTAAATACCTAAAGAACATTAAATAGCTTCAGTTAGACCGAAACGGTTTGTTCTATTACTTTTATTACTAGTTTATATTAACTTTAGACCTCTAAAATCTAAAACTTAGCTGAGCAGGAGGGTTCGGAGATGGGAGTTGCATTATCTTAATTTTCCTTCTCAAGAATTATTAATGTGCTAAAATTTACCCCCCGAAATGTGCAAACGACTTAATCGCTAGACTGACGCAAATTAATTCCTTTAAACCACTGGGATAAATTCTATCCAAAATTCAGTCCTAGAATTAGGAAGGTGAGACAGATATAAGGTTAGAGGTTCTTATTAATAAACTGGAGCGGGGAAAAGGAGCTTGGAAGTAGCCAGAACACTGGACAGAGAGCGAGAAGCCTTGCAGCCCTCGGCTCAGTCATTAACCATGGGCCTTTGGAAGGACAGTGCAGTCCCTGTCAGTGCAACAGAGATTAGTGAGACCCAGGCGGGTGAACGAAATGGGAGCCCTTGGTCAAGAGTCGGAGAATCAGCCCTCCGGACACCTACTTCCACCCACTTCCTGTGTTCTGAGGGGCTGGCTTCCCACGTCCGTGGCCGGGCTCCGGCCTCGGAGAAAAACATCTCGACCACCACAACCGAAAGGGACTGGAAAACCCGAGACCTCCACGGCCAGAACCCGGTTGCTGCAATTCTCTGGCTACGCTCACCGCAGCTAAGGAAGCTGAACTTGGCCGGGCAACTCCAACGTCTTCTCCCATTGGACGGCCTGCTAGCCACTGGCGTTGATCCCGCAGCTCTATTGGCCAGAAGCTTTAGGCCCGTTTCCTTGGAACAGCCTATGGCGGAGAGGCTCCTGGGCCCGCCCCCAGTCTTGCTACCGCCATGCTCGGCCCCTTAACTCCTTGCGCACCACTGGGATCTCGCTCACCTAAGTCCTGCTTCAAGGTCTCTAGCAAGGTTCCTCCCATGTTTCTGCCCCCACACCTTGCAATAAGTTACTGTGGTAATTTTTATCTATGACACTGTGCTAAGCATAGGAAACACAAAAAATGTGAACAAAGCATTAAAAGAACCAAAGAGCCAAGTCCAGGATTCATGTGCATATCAGCAAGTCACGTTATTGGGGTCGATCCCTCCAGTGCAGTTACTACGGTCTGTTTTGTCCTTCCGATATCCCTGCAGGAAGATGTTCAGTAAACGAACCAAGTCCTTAGGACTTTTATGATGTGGGAAACAAAGCCAAAAGGAAATGTAAATAAAATTAAATGTTCTTATAACCTGCAGCCCATTGACAATTACTTGATGCGGCAGCGTATAACGTTCTTCCAGGAAGCTCCCAACTGTCTTAATGTTAATGCCTTGCTAGAGGGAAAAACAACCTTAGCTTGACAATAGCAAGGCCTCCTTTATCTCGTACTTTTTGGCAAATCAAAGTCCTTTTGGAAACTTTCCTGGTCTTTACCTCCCCCAACTCCAACGTATATAATCAGTTGCTCCTCACAATCCCCCCCCCCCCACAGCAGTTCTTCTGCCCCTGGGTCCTATCCTCGTGCTTTAGTAAAACCACCTTTTTGCACCGAAGGCGTCTAAGAATTCTTCCTGGGCCGTCAGTTCCAGACCCCAACAACACTACTCCAAAAAAAATCACATCAGTTTACACCAAGCTGTTCCACTAAGCCCTCTAGGAGAAGTGCCTAGTTTGAAAGAAACTGAGAGTAAATGTTATAAACATTATTAAAGCCAAGGAATATGGGGGGGGTGCGTTTTGCAAAAAAGTTTTAGACCCCATTCTCTTCTAGCAAACCAGTAAGGTTAAAAACACACACGTTTCAAAGAAGAAACAGGCATTCGCGTTTGAGTGTGACGGGAGCTCATTTACCCTTTTATTTTACAGCAGGTTCTACAACTTTGCGCCCCCAGCGAGCCCGCTCCTCCGGGATACAGGTCTCAAACCAGAGCGGCCTCGAACCTAAGCTAATCCTCACTCTGCCTTTAAGTAAATACCCCCTGCCTCGAGCTCCGGGGAAACTGAACCTGTCTATGACACTCCCTGCAAAGGGGATGAGTTTCGCCCATTAACTAAGGGAGGAGAGAGAGAACACTTAATTTTCCCTCTCCCCCTTTTAGGAGAAGCGGTCAGGGGGTGAGCCGAGAGCTGGAGGTTGCTAGGACCACCCATTCCTGCCGGAGCGCTCAGCAGCCCCTCAGGATCCGGCGGTCTTTAGGACCCAGCGCTGGGCGTCCCGGAAAGGGAAGGGGCTGGGCCACGGGGGTGCGCGCCCCGGCCGGGAGGGTTTAAATTGCGCGCAGGCGCGGGCGGCGGAAGACGGAGCGCGAACCTGTGGGTTGTGGGAGTTTTGGGGGCGAGTTCGGCTTTTGCCGGCTCTGGAAGTTTCAGGTTCGTGTCCGGCGGCTGCGGGACCCTGGCCGGGGAGACCCTGCTCCTTCCGGCCTAGGCCCCTCGGGTCCCGTGAATTCTGAGGCCCGGTGGGACTGGAGGTGGAATCTGAGGGAAGCGGGGTCTCGGGTAAAAACGCTGGGGAAGGTCCCCGTGTGGGCCTCATAGAATCTGTCGGGCGCGAGCGGCAGGCGTCGCGGCGAGCCGAGGGCGGCCGGGGGCGTGGGTTCGAGGGCTCCCCGCGCTGGGGTTTTTACTCCGGCTTCTGGGCGCGGCAGGTGGGCGGTAGCGGCAAGCAGTGATGCTGGCGCGCCGTCGGGCGCCTACCTTGTGCCGGACGCTGAACCGTTCTGGGCCAGGTTGCCTTGTACGCGGAGCCAGTCATTCGCGGGACTCAGTATAGACTTGATGCGAGGTGGGAGAATTTCTTTATTTCCATCCTCCTTGGCAATATAGGTTCATGCAGTTTGCCAAATTTCAGTCATTTGCCTTTCTCCTTCCTGGTTTTTGTCTCGCTTTTAATACCTCTACCATTGTTTACTTGATGTTTTTATTTGAACCCGCTTTTACATAAAGATGGTCTTTAAAACTTTATTTTGTGGGAAATAAAATAGAGCCGCAAGATACCTTGATTTAAAAAAGTGTTACTGGTGCCTGCAGAAGAGCCCAAAGTTTCTTGAGGCCTTTCTGCAACACTGCGACTGTCTCCTTAATTTAAACGGATTGGAAGGGAAAAGGATGGTACTTCCATGGTTAATAACACATTAACGTTCGGTCCCAGCCACCTCCGCTTCGGAAAACACTGCTCTGGGCAGACCTGCTCAGAATTGGCCCGTCCGTATTGTGATCGTAGAATTTCAGCGTCACCGCTTACTCAGAATGGGATGTTAGACCTGTGGGGTGCCAGGTGCTGCCCAGGGAAGACAAACAATTGAACGGAATGCTCTTGAGTTCCATCTTTAACACTGTGACTTGACTACAAAAGCACTCTGCATATGCCTGTGTGGCGGAGAAGTAAAATTCGAATACTGGAACCGGGGAGTTCTCCCAGGAAGTCAGTTCCTGATCTTGGCGTTTCAACCACTCCTCTTCAGGCTAACAGCCCTGATACCATAAAGAGCTTGGTAACCTGCTGAATGTAATGATGATGTTTTTCTTTCAAAGGTATTTTGCCTTTAGTAAATAACCCAGCATATTTAAGTTTGAGCAGATCCAAAACTTAAGCTGTGTCTACAGCAGACAAAAGCATTTTTTTCCTCGAGGAAATGTCTTTTTCAAAAGTTTTGGGTGTTTTTTTTTTTTTTTACCAACTTGTCCTACTTTCAAGGGAATGAATGGTCTTTCTCCTCCTTCCCATGCATGTGTGGTTCTAGAAAATGTAGGTAATAAAACTTGGAAATCTTAGAATTACTCTAAATAGCTGAGTCGCTAAAGATGAATATCTTCCTTAGAGTTTTCAGGACTTTTAAATTCCGTTTTATTGAGATGTAATTCATCTGAGAGGAATGGTGGTAGCCTGTAAGGTGTCTGCATACAGCTTTTCTTATGCTGGAAGCTGAACCCTTTCCACCTAAAAATTCTGTTTTAGAATGGGGAAGGAATCTATAAAGAACAGCCTGGGAACTCTTAATTGATTCTTTTACTAAGTGCCTGGCTTTACTGCTATTTGAGAATTCTTTGAAAGCTAGAGCTAACAGTTTTTTTTCCTAAGGTGTTTCTATTCTGAAATAACTTTTTTGAAGTCACAAAACTGTAGCCATCAAAATCATTCCTTCAAAGTTCCTTTAATTCACAGTGAATTGTGATGGCTTAAATACCTCTTGCCAGCAGCCTCCAAGAGTCTAGAACACAAGAGGAATGTAAGTTTAGAAAACTTAAAAAACCTGAACTCTTCAAATATGTCAAGTACTAAGTCTGTCTAAATACTTCATGAAAACCTAGTTCTTGTATCCTGTTAACGATAATACAGTTATAACAAGCTTCTTTCTTAACCCTTAGCAGATTAGAAACGACTTGGGGGGAAAGCCTACTGAGTTCTAACAACTCTTAGAAGTGGACTGGACAGAACACTTAGAAAAAGAGACAAAGTCTAGGGCGACTAGTACGGAAGAAAGAAGCCCCATCCATCTCTGTAGTCCCTAAAAGCTTCGTAAAACAGTATACATGCCAAGTGAGGTTAATAGGGATCCTGAGCCGAGAAGAACTGGTCAAATTATTGTCTAAATGCACTCAGTTTAAAAAAAAAAATCTTGAAATAGGTAACTTACAGGAGAAACGTGATCTAACTTGACTGGTCATGAATTGAAAAAGTGAGAAATTGTGAAATGTGATAGATACCTTAAGTTTTTTTTTTGTTTTTTTTTTTTAACTTGGCCAGCAACTGGCTGGCTCATTCAGTAGAGCATGCAACATTTGATCAGCCTACTTAAAAAAACAAAACAAAACCTTTCTAGCTTGAAACCTCAAAGTGTATTCATTTGCAAATCTTTTGGTGTGGAATCAAGCCTTTTGCGGGGGGAGGGGGTCCTGTGAACAGAGTTCTACAGTCAATCTTGGTATACCAAACTTGTGTCCTCAGTTTCTTTAAAAGAACAAAACTTTGACAATTTGAGCACAGACTCTCGGGTTAAATTTTTCTCTGGGTCTTGTATGAAAATTTTATTTTTATAAATTTAAGATTTTATTTATTTGACAGAGACTCAGCGAGAGAAGGAACACAAGCAGAGAAGTGGGAGAGGAAGAAGCAGGCTTCCCGCTGAGCAGGGAGCCCGATGGGAGTGATTTTTTTTTTTTAATCATAGTAAGAAACTGTTCCTTAGCTATCTGAAAAATGTACTTGGCCTTGGCACTTGAATTGGTGGGATTTTGTAGGTAACAAAACCGAAAGTACTTCATCTAGTTTCTTAAATAGAAGCTTGACTGTTCTAGAAAACAAGTGTTTTGCTTCAGTGCAAGTTCTCTGCAGGTTTTAGTAGTTTGATTTAGGACAGGGCCATTAAGGTAGTTGGGTCCTCATGGCAGCAAATCTAGATAGTGTCAAATGCTCAATTCTGTATATACATTGTCTTGAGGATTTTGTTAAGCCTTATGGTAAATAGCTTATCTTTGGTGAAATAAAGAATCGCTAAAGTCCTGTGGGCTCTCATGCTTGGGTGAAGGGTAGATTTGTAGACTCCAATTTGACCTCAAAAATTTGAGTAGTTATAGTTCTTGAAATTCCTTAAATTATCTTAACCCCAAGCACCTGTTAGAAGATTCAGCGTCAAGAGCGAATATTTTCATTTTGGAGTTTGGCCCCAACTCTTTCCTCAGGCCTCTAAGAACAAGATCTGGGTTGAAAGAAGGTAACTAGGATTTTTGCTGTCACTTTATTTGCCAGATTCCTGTGGAAGATTCTGGGAATGTGCCTCTGAACACCTGCAAAACAGCTGACGTTCATTACATAGCTCAGCATCTGGTAAGTGTCAGGTGTGCTGTGTGTGTTGCAGAAACTCATACTGAGGGAATTTGAGAGCAACAGTTTGCCAGTTTCCTAGTGAATGGAAATAACAATATTTGTCTTTCATTTCCAGAACTATGTCTCAGGAAGGTGATTATGGGAAGTGGACAATATCCAGTAGTGATGAAAGTGAGGAGGAAAAGCCAAAACTAGACAAGCCATCTACCTCTTCCCTCCCTCATGCTGGGCAGGGAGCAGCAAATGAACCAAGATACACCTGTTCTGAGGCTAGGAAAGCTGCCCATAAAAGGAAATTATCACCTGTAAAATTCAGCACAGATTCACAAGCTTCACCTCCCAAAAAGCAGAAGAGTGGTTCCCAGGAAGACCTGGGTTGGTGTCTCTCTAGCAGTGATGATGAACTGCAACCAGGAACACAGCAGAAGCAGGCTAAGAACATGGTGGTCAAAGAAGAGAGCGGCATCTCTTTTCCCAAAGACAGTGTCACCCAAAGAACTGGAAATAATGGCTCTCCTGCCCACCATGGACTAAAAGAGGAGGAAGAGGAGTATGAGACCTCAGGGGAAGGCCAAGATATTTGGGATATGTTGGAAAAAGGGAACCCCTTCCAATTTTACCTCACTAGAGTCTCTGGAATTAAGGCAAAGTATAACGCTGGAGCCCTCCACATCAAGGGTAAGTGGATGCTGCATGTCTGGGAGCTGTCAAACGGCACTTGAGAAGGTCCCCTTGGCAAAACAAGGAGGGTAACCTAGAACGATCTCCAAGAACCCTTCGAAGTCTTAACTACCCTGAGGAAAACTATCAGCTTGACCAACAAATTATGTGTTTGACAGCAAGCTGTTTACTTAGGGAATCAGAGTGTTTCTCAGTCCTGTAGATCTACCAGTTGGAATACTTAGACAATTTTAAACATCGTGCTAACTTTTTAAAGCTTAAACTTTAATGAAATAGCAGATATCTGACAGTACCATCACCTAAAACTTGTTGATGCAGATTTGGGGCTCCACCCAGGTTCACTGAATCAAACTCTGGGAGCAGGGCCCTGCAGTCTGTTTTAAGAAGCTTTTCCGGGGATTCTAATGAGGGAGCAGAAGACCAGCTGAGGACAGGCAGGAGCTGACACCCCACAATCCCCCCCACCCCATGGGATATATGTGACATTCCTCAGGCACTCCTGGCTGCCCTGAAGGAAAAACAGTTAATTTATAGAGATTAAAGTCCTGCAAAACATGAGTCTCCCTCAGTTTACAAAAGTCTTAGAAATGCTTTGTTCTTGTGAATTTCTATCAATGGCCTAACTTCCGGAAGGAAATGTAGATACAATTAAATGCCCTTATGACCAGCAGCCTATTGACAGATACTTGGAGTGGGCAAAGTGTAATGTTCCTTCAGGAAGCTCCCAATTATCTTACTGTTAATGCTTTACTAGAAGGAAAACCAAACTTCACTTGGCAATGGCAAGACCTCCAGTATCCTGTGAGTCTTCTTTAACAGACAAAAATCCTTTTGAAATCTCCCTTTTCCTTACCTTCCCCAACTCTCAGCTATATAATCAGCCACACCTCACAACCCCGGTGCAGCTCCTTCTGCCCACGGGTCCTGTCCTCGTGCTTAGATAAAACCACCTTTTTGCACCAGAGACATCTCAAGAATTCTTTCTTGGCCCTGGGCTCCAAACCTCACCCCACCTGACTTCACCTATATTCCAAAACCCCATCACTAAAGCCCAATCAGGACTGAGAACCACTGCTTGGAAGCCAGGTTTTTGTTCCGGGTGAAGAAGCAAAAAACACTAGCAAGCAAATAGGTATTTCAGTTCCGAATCCAAAGATAGTCTTCGGTTGCTTTGCTTATTCCTCAGGGTGCATCTGTGTGATATTATGATGTATATGTATTTGGTCTTCATTCCTGGTTGGTTTTTGTCCCAAGCTCCTGTAAGAGCCCTAAAGTAATGAAGGTCAAAAGAATATTTTCTGGGGTGCCTGGGTGGCTCAGTTGGTTAAGCGTCTGCCTTGGGCTCAGGTCATGATCCCAGGGTCCTGGGATCAAGCCCTATGTCGTGCTCGCTCCCTGCTCAGCAGGGAGCCTGCTTCTCCCTCTCCCTCTCCCTGCCACTCTCCCTGCTTGTTCTTTTTCTGACAAATGAATAAAATCTTTAAAAAATTGTGTTCATAACAAGCCCCTTTCAGTCATACCTGGGTTTGTTAATAAAGTGGCTTTTGGAAAGCCCTTGAGAATGGAGGACTGATTGCCAGGGGGACCCAATTGTGTCATTAAAGCTGGGACTTTCAGTCCCACCCCCACACCTCCAAGGAGGGGGAAAGGGGCTGGAGGTTGTTAATCATTAATGGCCTTTGTAATGAAGCCTCATGTAAAAAACCCTAACTGAGAGCTTCCAGGGTGATGAACACATGGAGGTGCACACCCCTTCCCGCATACCTTGTTCTTTGCATCTCTCCCATCTGGCTGTTTGAGTTGTATCCTCTTATAATAAACTGGTAATCTAGTAAGTCATGTGCTTTCCTGAGTTCCGTGAGGCATTCTAGCAAATTATCAAAGCCGAACAGAGGCCAAAGAGGGGGATACCGTCAAGAAACTGCAATACATTCCTTTTGTGTACCTCTCATAAAGGTAGGAGCTTGGGCACCTGGGTGGCTTAGTCGGTTGGGCATCTGCCTTTGGCTCAGGCCATGATCCCAGGGTCCTGGGATCAAGTCCTGCTTCGGGCTCCCTGCTCAT
>NW_027397070.1:59909419-59959457 GCF_003265705.2 Callorhinus ursinus
ATGTGTGCATGTACGAGCAGGGGGAGGGGCAGAGGGAGAGGGAGAAGCAACCTCCCCACTGAGCAGGGAGCCCAATGCAGGACTCGATCCCAGGGCTCCAGGATCGCAACTGGAGCTGAAAGACACTTAACGGACTGAACCACCCAGGCGCCCCAAAGGAGCCTACTCTTAATCCTCAGGCAGTTTGATGGTTAAGAGCACAAGTGCTCTTAACGTCTGCCTTTTGGCAGGGAGTCTGCTTCTCCATCTCCCTCTACTCCCCCTGCTTGTGTGCTCTCTGTCAAATAAATCTTTAATAAAAAAAAAAAAATGTCCTTATTGTCCTTACTGGCAGTTTTTAAAATTGACCAGTCATCAAATTCTGAAATTGAGGTTTTAGTTTTACGTTGTATTTTGTTAAAACGTAATAATTATTAAATAGCTCAAATTTTCTCTTGAATTTTATGGAACATTAAAGCCTAGCTTTGTAGTCCCTTCAGTTTTCTCAGCCAAATTTTGATTGTCAATGACTAAGTCAATTGTGATTATTACCAGATGATTTTTAACAAAAGATGAATTAGATAAAATGGGTTTTTTTTGTCTTCTCAGATATTCTGTCTCCTCTCTTTGGGACACTTGTATCTTCAGCTCAGGTGAGTTTATGGTGGTTTTTTTCTTTGGGGGAAAAGGGACAACCCCACAAGAAAATAGGCGTGAGGACCTATCTCAGTCCTGTACAGGGTCCCCAAGATGGCCCATACCAGGAGGCTGGCACCAGGAGCCACAGTTGTGGCCACAGTATCCAGCCATTAGCATGGAATAAGGATGCCATGATCAGTGGAGCTTCTAGCTCTGGATTGGGTTACAAGGACTGGCCAAGAAGTCACGTTGGGAATTCCAACCTGAGGGACTTCGTTTTGGGACCCAGTTAATCTGGGATTCTAGTACAACTCCTGGGAAGATATGGGCAGGTAGGTGAAGGCCAAGTTGTTTGATTCGATTTAGAAAACGGTTTCCTACACCTACCGAAAAGAAGTGAGTAAAAGTTATGTGTAGTTCTTTGTGTTTGATTGCTCCTGCTTTATAGAGCTGGTCCCCTTGTGTTGATGAATGATCTTAATGCTCCAGGCTCTTGAGGAAATAGTGAGAAAACAGGTCACATCCACAAAGAAAGCAAAGCTATCTGTTTGCTTTATGTCCAGCTTGGCCTCCAGAATCCTAGTCTCCAGATGGAACATGGGGTGAATTTGTGTTCTTTTAGCTAGATTGGAGGGGGAGGGCCAGGGATTACCCGGGCATGGGGAGGAGCCCATGGATAAGTTCAGTGCAGAACTTGTAGTCAAGATGTAATTGTTCTACGCCTAGTGAATGTCCAATCCCGGAGGCCTGTTCACAAAGCTAGCTCATAAGTTAGGCTGAAAGGAAATGTTCTTTTCTAAAAGTCTTTTTTATAATCACCTAGGGGAAAAGGGATAAATTTGTAAGTCCTTTTATTTAAATTAATCAGAGGGCTCTTAGAAATATGTAGTAAGATTATTTAGAAATACAAATACTGCCGAAGCCTGCGGGATCCTTTCTTTAGAACCTGTTTCCTCATGCACTACTCCAGTGATTTAGATTCCTTGAATCGGGAATTCCCTTCAAGATGTATTTTAGGCTTGAGTATTGTAGCGCAACTGTCCAGGTTTATAAATAATATTTGGAGTTTGTCATTACTCTAGAGTTTCTTTCAATTCAATAACCAAACTGTTCTTACAGATTGCTTGCCTGAATCCTATAACTCCATCCTTTTCTTTCCCCATCTAGTTTAACTACTGCTTTGACGTGGACTGGCTCATAAAACAGTATCCACCAGAGTTCAGGTGAGTACCACAGGATGTCTGATAACATCCTAACTGTAATGGGGCTTTAAAATGCAAGATTAGTGTTTCTCAGGCAACTGCTGTTCCTCTTTCTCGAGTATTTCTTTTGAAACTATTGAAATCCTACAAACTTAGTTATATAGGGAAAACAGCATTTGTTGATCTAGTCTAAGTAGTCACATGCATTCCTAATACGGGTTTTAGCATTTGCCTCTGTTGCTGTTTCCAGAAGTAGATAAGGACAAAGCAATCCAAAGACAACTTCGATGATTAAGCGACTGCCTTCGGCTCAGGTAATGATCCTGAAGTTGCCGGATCAAGTCCCGCATCGGGCTCCCTGCTCAGTGGGGAGTCTGCTTCCCCCTCTCACCCTCCCGCCTCTTGTGTATACTCTCTCTCTCTCTCATTCTCGCTCTCTCAAATCCTTAAAAAAAAAAAAATAGAGAACTTTGATATATTCTTTTTAAGATTTTATTTACTTGACAGACACAGTGAGAGAGGGAACACAAGCAGGGGGAGTGGGAGAGGGAGAAGCAGGCCTCCCGCGGAGCAGGGAGCCCGACGTGGGGCTCAATCCCAGGACCCTGGGACCATGACCTGAGCCGAAGGCAGATGCTTAATGACTGAGCCACCCAGGCGCCCCAAGACAGCTTTGATATTAATGTGAAGGAAAAGATCATTGCTACCTGCTTTGTAGACCTGTAAGCATGCCATACTTAGTACAGCAGTGCTGTTCAAAGAATTTTTTTTTTTAAGGTTTTATTTGTGCACGAGCGTATAAGCGGGAGAGCAGCAGGCAGAGGGAGAGGAGAAGTAGACTCCCCACTGAGCAGGGAGCCTGATGTAGGACTTGATCCCAGGACCCCAGGATCACAACCTGAGCCAAAGGCAGACGCTTAACTGAGCCGCCTAGGTGCCCATGTTCAAAGAATCTTTGCAAATGATTCTTCCTGTGGTTTAGGAGCTAGTGAAGGGAGGTCTTAGAGCTTCCCTTATCCAGATTATGGAGGTGATGGATTTTTCAGCTTGTCTTCTATAGTTCCTCAGCCTGGTGTTGGTAGTGTAGACCAGAGAAAGATAGCATTTTACAGTGCCCTGCCATCTGTCCTGTTTTTAACATTCACCTAGCAAAACCCCTAACAGCAAGTAAGGTAAAGGAATATACCCACAGGATGATTGTCAAAGTCCTTGGTGCATTTAGGACCTCAGATTCTAGAAACTTTATTAATAGTAGGTAAAATGCTATTGAAATTTCCCAAGTGGCTTTGACACACAAAGGCTTGTATTTGACCGGTAACACATAGGATTAGTTTTAGCGATATGTAACAGAAAAGCAAAAATAACTGGCTTAAATGAGAGAAAATGGTTTCTCCAACCTAAGAAGTCCAGATGGTAGACATTTGTGGTCTGGATCGGGGGTTACTATGGTTCTCAGGGACTTGTCCACCCATTCTGTCTTTCTGTCCCACCATCCTGGTGCATGGCACCCGGGGCTCCAGGTCACTGGTCTGTGGTCCACATGGCAGGAAGGAGAAAGGACAAAAGGGCCACATCCCAGCTGTGCTTCCTCTGAGTAGTCTCCTGGAAGTTCTACACAACACCTGCTTATATTTCATTGAGCAGGACTCAGCCACAAAATGCCTTGTTTCATTGAAATATAACAACCTGTTAGTCTGCATCATGCCTTGGGCCTGGGCTTGTTCACCCTTGGATCTTGGGGACTACTGCCATACCTAGCACACAGTAGGAGTTTAGTGAATATTAGGTCTGATGAGGAAATGCTCTTTGCTTGGTCTAAAGAAAGGGAAAGAAAAAGAGCATCATACTAGGTAACAATAAATGTTTATCTTGTAATCTGAACCTGAAAACGAACACAGAGCTAACTATATGTTCTTTTGGATCAAAGAAGATAGTTACTCAGGGACTTCCTCGAGTCACAACCTCTCGGTCACAACAGAGCTTTGGGATCAGGCCACATGACTCTGTTGTAAAGGTAACTGGCTAGTGGAGATTAACTGAATAGTGCTATGTGTTAGCTCTGTACTCCGTGACCACAAAGGCCAGAAACACTTGTTTGGTGGTAAGGAAACACCTAACATTCTTTAGTCAAGAGTCCAGCTTTATAAAAGATGTATTCTAAATACTTCTGTTTTCAGGAAGAAACCAATCCTGCTTGTGCATGGAGATAAACGAGAAGCTAAGGCTCACTTACATGCCCAGGCCAAGCCTTATGAAAACATTTCCCTTTGCCAGGTAGGCTGCTTATTGTTGTTTGAGATCCTGCTTAGTCTGAGAGTTGGAAAGAAATTTAGACATTTAGTCTATCCACCCACCTAGAGCAAGAATCCTTTCTTTAGTATCACCAACGGATACTTGTCTAGCCTTGACTTAAATGCTTCCTGAGAGAGCCCATCTGTGTGTGGGTAGCCCTTGTGGTTGGAAGGATTTTTCTTTATGTTGACCTGATGTCTCTGTATTTGTCAGGTTCTCCAGAGAAACATAACCGATAGGGTATGTGTGTGTAGAAAGACTTCTTTGAAAAGAATTGGCTCACATGATTGTGGGGACTGGCAAGTCCAAACTTTGTAGGATAGGCCTGCGGGCTGGAGACCCAGAAGAGAGTAGGTGCTGTAGCTCAGGTCCAAAGATAGTGAGTTCCCTCTTCCTTGAGGGAGTTGGTCTTTTTTTCTTTAGGCCTTCAACTGACGGGATGAGGTCCACAAACAAAGGGTAATCTGTTTTACTCCGTCTACTAATTTAAATGTCAACCTCATCTAAAAATAACCTTCATGGCAATACCTGACCAGGTGTCTGGGTACTGTGACCTAGCCAAGTTGACACAAAAAATAAATCCTCACCGTCTCCTTTTACCTTTCATGTTTGGGTCCTGATTTCCCTTCTCTGGAGCCACATAGAATAAATCTCATCTCGGATGTGGCTGTTGCTTGTATGTGAAGTCCTCTGTTGTACCGCCTTAGTTTTCTTTCAGGTGTGAGCATGGTTTCTTAAGTTGTGCTTGTAACAAGAATCCCTATCTTCCCCCAACCTGCCAGTACTCCTCTGTTTGCATCTAGTTTGTCAGTGTTCTTCTCGAACCTAACCAGGTTTTCTGGATGCAATTCAGTGGCTGCTGCTTTCTGAGTGCAGCTTAAAACTTTTTATTTTGACAGCTTACCTGCCTGGTAATAGCTGCTGTTGCCCCTTGGCCGGTAGTCCTCTGAGCTTTTTCACGTGAACTGCGGCCAAGGTCTGTACTGGAGAGATGGACAAACTAAAAGCAAACCTGTTAGGAAACTGCCTGTGTGAATTGAGCTGCAAATGATCCATGCCTGATGGGGGGATGTTAAGTGGTCTTGTAACAGGTGTATCTGCTTGGTTTGCTGGGACCAAAGCAGAGCAGAAAAGGCCAGAAAGTTGTTGCCCAGGTTTTTGTTAAGTCCTGGAATTCTGTCCTGATGCTCTTCGGTCCATACGTGGAAGTACACTGGGGGTCTTAGACCTCCGTTACCACTGGTTGCTTTTGATTCCACCTTGAAGAGAATATTGTGTGTGGCATTTCGTGCAAGAAACCGGCACACTGGGGAGAGAAAAGCAAGGATTTCCTTCCTGTGGAGATGGTGGCTGTGAAGTGGCTGGTGTCGCACTGACCTTCTGTTTTAGTGGCTGGGCAGTTCATTTCCAAGCAGCCACGGTAAGATACTTCCATAGCCCCTTTCTCTCCCTGCCAGAGTGAGATGGCCTCCAGATTTCTACTCTTGGAGTGCATTGACAAGAGTGAACTACACAGAACCTAGATGATTTTTCTCCATTTTCTTTCTAGTGTTTTTTTTTCTCCCTGTCCAAATAAGATGTAAGAATTCCAACTCATTTTGATATTCTTTCAACTATAAAACGTTATCTGTGAATATGTGGTTATTTTTAAAGATTCAAAGGGAGAAACCTCAGTCCGATCAACCTTAAACCGGTCTTAAATTTTTCCTATGATTTAACCCGCAGTACTTTATATAGTTGGAGTTTTAAAACAGTCACTCTTATCCAACATGTTTGTGGCTCACCTTCTACACATAGATAAGCCTCTGCTTGGCGATTGCCTAAAATCCCATGGTTTGCTTTTGCTTCCAAAAGAAGAGGTTTAACTGCAGTAGGATGATGCTCATAAGACTAATTGTGGGTGGAAGATAGCACAGGAATCCTAAAAACCAGTCATTAAATCAATGGAAATAGTCTTTTTCAGATACTAGCTCCTTGTACTAAAAAGTAGGGCGAGTGTGTGGCATGTCTGGTGGTGTGCTCCAGGCCAGCCACTAGAGGGCATGGTCATCTTTACCTCGAGCGAAGAGATTTTCAGATGGTCCCATTTCTAGTCTGAAGTATAGATTTGTGGCCCCATCCTCACCTGTTGAAATATTGTTACATCTTGTCTATAAAATGAATTCTTGGGGGTTTTTTTGGGGGGGGCGCAACATAGTGTTACTTGATGAAGCTGAGGCATACTAGTCAAAGAATCAGCATATGCTCCCATTTTGCACACGTGGGACCTGAGGCCAGAGATTGAGGCCTTGTGGTGGTCAAGGTTCAAACTGCTTGGGTTCTGAAGTTCTCTACCCACTATGTCCTTCTGGGCCCATCACTTCTGTAAGCCTAATTTGTTTATCTTTAAGATGGATTGCTAATAGTCTTTTTCACTGGGTTTTTGTGCCAAGGATTTGGTGCATTTGCCCAAAAAGCATCCATTAACTATTACCTATTCAAGTTAATATCCTTGTGCTTAGACTTGCCTAAGAGTAAACAGCTTATAGCAGAACTAAACTCAGAAGCCAAGTCTCTTGACCATTGCTTTTTCTGAGCTAAGTATCAGTTTACAGAGAGGCAATTTTCATTCTAATTGTGTAATTTTAAAGACCTACTATTCCCTGATCTCTCTTCATTTGTGTGGCCAGAACATACAAATGAATTCTGGTCTGTGAGTGTCCCCAAACACTGAGCTTAAGAATGTAGTGAGCAGGGCCACCTATCTGAGCATTCCCAAGATGGGCTGTGTCATACTCCCCTATGTTCCAATTGCCTCTTTCTGCCTCCAGCAAACAGCTCCATCCCTCTGCCCTGTTGGGGCGGGGAGCTTGATTATAGTAGCACTTGGTTCTGTTTGTAGAGTGCTTACCCCACGCAGGCCCTATTTTCTAGACAGTTCGTGTAATTGTCTCCTTTGCTCCTAAAACTCTGAATCCCCTCATTGTAAAGAGAAAGATGAGGCATAGAGACTTAAGTATTTTTCGAAGTGGCCCAGAGTTGTAAGGATGGGATTTGTGTCCCTACACCCGCATTCCTCACTGTTGAGCTGGTTTGACATTTCTGTTTAACTCTTTGATAGCTTACATCTTCAGGCATATTCTGCTTAACCAAGATCTTGCTCTACTGGATGTTAGATAATTTTAATTCTTCACCCACTCCTGTTTGTTTGTAAAGGTATCATTTTGTAATAGGAAAATAGATTGAATACATTATCTCTTTTCAGCACTTGCTAGGTTGTCAATATAAGAGAACTTCTGTTTTAACATCAGTGTATGCTACCACATTTTTTTTAATATATGGTCTAGAAACTCTGATAACGTTAATTTCTGTATAAGCCAGATATCTTCACATTTTTGCATAGGGTCTCATTTGGTTTTTTGGCAACTAGAGAAATCTGGCTTCTTGCTTTGATTACTGTAATTAAAAATGGAGTATGTATCAAATCATTCTGGCTAACAGAAAAAAGTCTTAATGAGCCTCACTGGGTAGGATTATAAAAGTTGTAGTGTCAGTCCAGGGCTTGTCCACTAGAGGGCAGTAAAAACAATTCAAAACAAAGTTGACCGGAGCCTTTTCTAACTTAATTTTCAATAGCTAGGGATATTCGGTTTGTTAAAAGTAAGTGACTCAACTTCTTTTTCATCCTAGGCAAAGTTGGATATTGCATTTGGAACACATCACACGTAAGCAAATTTTTATGGGATGGGGGAGGGTATGATTTTAGTAGAGCCAAGGAGGTGACTCCAAAAGTGCTTTTGAAGGAACTCACAGGTGACAGTTTTGCTAGGGAAAAGAATCTGTCAGTAAAAAGTAGAGTCAGTGGAACTGTTTACTAATGACCTTAAGACAAAGTCCTGGGATTCTGGCTCTCAACATGAAAATCTGAATCCATGATGGGGTTTCTGCTTTCTTTCTGTTCAGGACATTTCTTATAGCCTACTTGGGGGGGGGGCAGTATTTGGTGGTTGTGTGGTCCATGGTTATGGATGACTGTACGTGTGGGTCATGTGCTTGTGGATTCTACTACCTTAAAGTCTGGTGATCTCTTAAGATGCTGAGTTGCATTAAATAGAATATTGTTAGGTCAGCCTCATGCTGTGATAGAAAGAAAAACTATTTTACAAAGTTGTTAACTTGAGAAGCTGATGCCTATCGCTGCTCAAGACTTCTCAGAAGTTCCTTTTAGAATAATTTTGAGATGTTGTAAACCAGACAGGAAAAACTATTACTGCCTACCTGACACGTACCTAATGATCAGTTTGACTCCCGTTCTGCTGCCATGAGTCTTAAAGCTATTTGAGCCTTTTTACATAATTGTTCTATAAATGAGAAAAAGAATAAGATATGGTTGTCCCTCTTTCAATATTTTTATAAATCACATTTCTCTAAAAAGGATTTGTCAAAAGAATGTGACAAAGCCTCATCTTTGAGACCAATGGTGTAAATGGGTTGGTATTGCAAGCAGATTCCTTCAGGTGTCCATCTCTAGGGCAACAAGGGATCTCATAGGAATATTAGTCCTGAGTCTTGCTGTGGCCATTGTTTTCTTGATGTTATGGTGACTTGAAATAAGGAAATATGTTCATCTTTCTTTGGCAAAATACAGTTTGAAGCATACAGCCTGTTTTAAAAAGGAACCAGAGCAGGAAGAGTTGAGCCATTTCATAAAAGGATGCCTTTCAACCCTACATTATCTAGTCTCAGATCCCCTTGAGTAAATGTTGCAGTGTTTACCACCATCCCTAAATGGTAGCCTCTGACAGGACAGGGTTTGAGGATTGTTGTGAACTTTAAGCATTTAGCTCAGGTATAAATTACTCTTTATGTAGCACTGAGGTCACAGGATGCTAACTTCAGCAAAGGATACAAAATAGCCTTGAATAGACTGAATAGGTATCTTAGACTCCCCTCCCTGCATCACAGGAGAGCCTGGTGGTGGATGGCAATAGTCAACCTGTCCTAGGTAGGCATTCTGCCAGCACTGGATAGCACTGAATGGAGCCTAGCCCACTGCCCTTAGTTGGACCCCTAGCATAAATACCTTACTGATTCTAAAATACTGCCCCCCCATTTGGGCCCTGGACATGACTTGCTAGATCTTTAGTGCCAGCTTCCTGCACTAGCCATACATTCTGAGCCCGCAGTCCACATTGGGCATAATCATGCTGCAGTTACATGCTGGCACATAGGAGAGCCTGTGTCTTCCATCTTCATTTCAGTTACACTGTAAGTCCTGAGGGACTGAACATGTTGGGCCTGGCCAGGATCTAGCACAGTGACATTTGATTGATCCAGAGGGGCTATCCCTTTTTTTATGCTATTTAACATATTATTTGGTCCTTCCTTTTCATTATATAGAGGTCCTGAGTAGATAAGCAGTTACCTTCTAGCTACTGTTGAAGATAGGACTAGAACTCATTTAAGTTTTATTCTCATTTGTTTACAGCTAAAACAGCTAGTTTCCTTTGGTCTGCTCTTCCCCCTCACCCCCATTACACACACACACTTAGCAGATTGAACCCAGCAGAGTTACTCACTTGGAGTTGTAAATGCCTAGGGAAGCAGTTACAACAGAGTCCTTCCCAGCCACATAGTCTGTGTAGTTCACATTTTGTTAAAATGCCAGTATCTTGTAGGAGATTAAATTCATGTCTCGAAGTTACTCAGTTGCTCATTTAAAAAAATTTTTTTAAAGAATTCATTAAATATTAAGACACAGTTCTAGTGTTTTGAGACTTAATAGTTCTTCTAGCTCTTAGTGTTTGGGTGAGAGAGGTGAAATTATAGGAGTTAGAAAAAGGAGGAAGCCTTCCAGCTCCTGGTCCTGGGGTGTCACGTGCCTCCCCAACTCGAGAGTGTAGCTACTGCAGTAAATAGGGAATAGTCTTTGACATTCAGTTTAGCAAGCATGCATTGACCATGTACTGTGCATAGAGCATCCGAAGACCACCAAGATGTAGCCCCCATCATCATCATCCCTGTTAGGTACAATAAACGTGCTTTATCCATGTCTCTGTAGGATGCCATGCAGTCCCAGGGCCTGTCACCTACTGCTTTAGAATTCTGAAGCTTTTCAGTGTCTCCCAGAGCTGGGAGCAAAAGTACTTCTGGCCCTGATAATCAACAGCGGGGAAGGAAGGAAGCCAAAGCTGCCAAATGGGAATGTCTAACTGGGAACCAGTGGCAGACTGCAGGGTGGTCAAGGCACCCCCTTCTGCTTGCTTCTGTAGCCGGCCTCCCAGCACACATGACTTAGTCCTTCGTCTCCCCCAGACCACAGTGTCTGCCCGTCCACCCACTCACACGCCAGTCGTGTGAAGTGTCCTCGGCCCCGTTCTTCCCTGTGGAAACTGTGCACAGTGAGAGAAAGATCCCAGCCCGTGTGGTCCAGACAAGCTCTCCTGGCTCACTCGGGAACCTTGATCATTCCCATTGCCTACCCAGCCGTAGATTCTGCAGTTGTAGAATGCGACTGTTAACGCCTCCTGGATTGCTGTGGGGATTTGGTGTGTTGCTGTTCTGGAGAGCTGCTGGCGTGCCTGGCGCGTAGGTGCTCCGCAGACCTTTGTGTTCTCCCCCCTTTACACGAGTAGCTCCAGATTGGGAAATAATCCCTTTTGCTGCCCCCACAACTTAACAGGTGATAGGGAGGGCAGCGTTTCTTCAAGGGAGACCTTTCTTATCCTTTATCCATTTTTAATTGTGATTTTTATTAGCTCATGCCATTTTGTCTGAGATGATGGCTCTCCTTAGAATAGCTCCCAGTTCTGTTGGGTAGGATTCACTGACAGCAGTACATGATTTTCCTGATAATTGATGCCTTGATTAATGGAAATATTTGTGAAACTTACATCTTGAATTCATAACTGGCCTTATTCTTAATTACAGGCAGCTGCTAATTTGGCAACTGTGTGTGTAAATCTGCCCAGATTTCAGGGAGCACGTTTCATAAATGGAGAAAAGATGGGTTCAGCAGCTGTCACTTCTCCAGCTTTGCATTAACTTACTGTTTGCCGGCTTCGGTTAACTTCTCATTTTGGCAAGAGCTGAATATCTCATTCTCTATTCTTTGCATTATCTTTTTGTGTTAACCTCATCCTGTCCAAATACTATTCACGGTATTGTTGGTTTGGAGAGAACCAGTGGTTCATTTTGCCCCCCATGTGTGAACTGACATCAGTAGGTATTAAGTAGCATTTTGGCCCCAGTGGAAATAAGGCAGAGTGACTGCCTTGAGGAGGGAATCTCTAGTTACAGGGAGAGAACTTAGATTCCTGAAATAATTAGGAAACAATTGGGAGGCCAAAAGCCCTCCAGTAGTAGATGAAAAAAATGAAGCAAGACACTGAAGGAGTCCTGGAAGTGCACACATGTGAGAGTTTGTTTCACGAACGCATGTTACATTTCCTTCTCACAGCCCTCTGCAGCAGGGAAGGGGTTGTTTACCCTTCGTTTTGTAAATGAGAAACTGAGGGACACTGAGTGACTTCCTTAGGGTCCTATGGCCTCCAACTGATGACTGGAACAGGCCTTCCGGCTTCAAGGAGAAAGCTCTTGTTTGTATCCTCTTCCTTCTCTCGCTAGAATTAAAATATGAGAACTCTGATGACCAGAGGCCTGGGGAAGGAAGGCCCGTGGCAAAGGGAGGATTCAACTGGGTCTGATTTGAGTAAATGAAGAAAAGGAAAGATTTATTTCAAGGCCAGAAATGCATTGGTGATGAGTATGGCATTTGTGGGGTATGAGAAAAGATCAGTCTTAGGATAGTGAGGCATTTCCAAACTTTTCTAAGCCGCAGCTCACATTAAAAAATACAGTGTACATTTTAGTCTGCTACACGTGTCCATACTCATGTGCTAAAACCAGTTATTTAAGTATCTACAATATATTTTTCAGTTTCTAACTTGATTACAATTTTTTGAAGATACATTTATTTTAGAGAGCGTAAGCAGGAGGGGCAGAAGGAGATAGAATCTTAAGCAGACTCTCTGTTGAGCACAGAGCCCAATGTGGGGCTCGATCCTAACGACCCTGAGATCATGACCTGAGCCAAAATCAAGAGTCAGATGCTTAACTGACTAAGCCACCCAGGCGCCCCATTATTGCAACTTCTTAAAAAAAATGCTAGCCATGATGTAGCAGAAGGTTGTGACCATACTTTGAAAAACACTGGACAGGAAGCTTTCCATAGTCCGGAATAGTAGCAGGTAATGGATAAGGGTAAGGGCTCGGAGTGTCAGGCTGGGAACGTGGGTAGGATGAGGCAAACGTTCACTTACCGATACTCAGCATTTTGGAAGGTGGTTTTCTGCCTGTCACTGAAATAGACTTTGATTTTAATAATGTGTAGAAGAAATGAAGATTATAAATGTTTGAGTATTAGAAGGGTCTAAGAACTCCTTTAGCTGTGATATTTGCACTGGAAAAATAGTACATATTTTAAAAGTGGTGTTAATGCTTTTGGTCTCTTCTCTGTTCTTAAAGGAAAATGATGTTCCTGCTGTACGAAGAAGGCCTCCGGGTTGTCATCCACACCTCCAACCTCATCCATGCTGACTGGCACCAGAAGACTCAGGGGTTTGTAGGCTTCTAGTTACTTCACAGCAGTGGCTGTGGGTGTCATTCCCTTTTCCTTTTCTTATATTGTTTTTTAAAAAAAAGAACACCCTCACATGTGGCACAGAAAAGAGACCTACACAGAAAGTATTTTACTACTGCCCTGCCCCAGGCCGACTCTCTTGAAGTAACGAGTGCTAACAGTTTAGTACATGCACATCCGTGACTATTACATGTATACAGAAATACTTTTTTTTCCCCTAGCTCTTAACAAAAATGGGATTATACACACTCTGCAGCCAGGCACAGGCAACAGGCATATGCAAAGGATCTGAGGCAGGAAAGAGGGTATAAAATGTAAGGTCTGAACCCATTTTTTTGGTGAGACCCATCAATAACTTGTCCCAGAACCCACTATACTCTTGCTTGCCATTTCCCAGATGGTAGTGAAGGGAAACTTAGTGGTTAATCATATGCTAAAAACTTCCTGTCATCCTCAGTTTATTTTTCCATGAAAGAAATCTGATGTCTAAGCCTTTAATATGGTCGTGGTCATGAATCACCAAAAGAAAAATTGAATTTGATATTTTTTCGTGCTTTGTTATTACTAATCCTTTGTTCTTGGTATACTTATGCTAGATCTAGTCTTTGAATCCTTTTTAGAAGAGGGGCTTGGTTTTTTGTTTTGGGGATTTGCTCACCTCAAGTTTTAAGCATTATTCTCCCACTTGGTAAGCTCTTCCTTCTGGTTGGCTTTCATTTCCATTTTTTTAAGCCATTTTGTACATCTCTGCCTTCTCCAAGTTTAGAAGAAACTCAAGCATTCATCTAGCAGCTTTCATAGTTCCCATATTCTCCACTCTCCTCCTCCCTAGCCTTACACTCCTTGTCACTGCCCAGGCTGTGTAGAACTCTTAATTTCAGGACATGTTAGCTCTGGCAGAGCCCAAGTCACATCTTAGGTTGAACTGAAATGCAGGACCTTCTAGACTCCGTCCTGTGGGCTTGGTTCGACTCCACCACTGTGTAGAACAAGAGTACCCTCTCTCCATTCAGACAGCCCTTCTAGTTTGAAAAGCAGGCTTTTTCCTGAGCCCAACATCTCTAGCTCTCTCTTTACTCCCCTAGCAAGTGGCTTAGAGCCCTCCCCCAGTGCTGACAGTTTTTCTGTAAACATGTTCCAGTTTTCAAGTGTCCCACTTAAAATCTTCTCAAAATGCAGTTAATTCCAGCTGGTTCAGGGTGGAGGGGATCACCACTGTCTCTAAAAGCCTCAGCCACAGGAGGACTCTTGATCAACTGAATTTAGAGTTAACTACACCTTTGCTATTCCTACAGCTGCTTAGCTGCTGGGTTGGGTTTTGAAACTCATGAGTCATAATGGAGTTTATCAAGTTGGCACTGAGTCTTATGTGGCTCAAAGAAAGAATCCCACCCATGGCCCCCAGCTCTTTTTGGAGTCAGAAGCTTGAGCCATGCTTATTTAGGTCTTTCCAGGATGGCTGCTATGGGGGAAGGGATTAAGGATAATGATTCAGGTGTTCAGGTTTTTTTTCCATTATGGAGAAAGTGTTTTTTTAATTCTTTAAATTGACTAGTTTCTAGCTTCACATGGTTTCAAACTTAAAAGTATCAAGGGTATGAAATCTCCAGTTTCCCTCTGCCAGCCACCCTCGAGTAGGATACTGTTATCCCACAGTGAGTCTAGATTCTAATCTCAAATTTGCATTTTTGTGTTGTGTGTTATAATTTTTTAAATGTTTAAAAGTAGTCCTTTTGTGTAATTTTCATGATTGGTCTGCTAGTTATGCTCTGGTCCTTTTCTGCTATACAAGTGTTTCAGCCATCCTTTTCAGCTGCTGCTTGGTCTGCCTTTTAATTTCTCACTTTTAAAATTATTTGGCCCACGATAATTTCACATTTTACTTTGTCAAGTGCTAAAAACACCTCACATCTCCGTATCCTGGTTTAGAAAGTCGTCATCTGTCCTGTTCCTCATCCAGACACGGTTGTGAGTGAGCCTCTAATCTAGGAGAAGCCCAGCAGCCTGTGGGCTCTGAATTGCTATTTGTGAGGGGAGAGACTGACACATCCGTCCAGCCCAGTGTGCGCATTTTACACGTAGAGAGGCAGGCGCTCACAGAGGTGGTTGGGCTGGTGCCAAATGACACAGCCAGTTAGAAGCAGATCTGGCCCCAGAACCTGGGCGCTGTAGTCCTTGTCACACATGTTACCCCTTGTACAAGGGGTCTCCTCAAGGTGGGAAGGAAAGGTGTGACATGCCACCCTGCTAGAAACGTATGTGTTTCAGAAGATGTACATGCAGGACCCTTATGGTTCTGGATTTTTCCTGCCCTGGTGGCCTGCATCTTGCCAGTCTCCTTTGAGGGTTGCCGGGTGAAAGGAATTGTGCAGTTTCCCTTTGGGCTTAATGGGTAGAACTGCAGAGGGATAGCCACAGAAGTGGAAAGGTGGTAACAGCAAATACATCCTTAGGGCTTGTTTAAGCCTGGACGTTGTTCATTATCTCAAGTGTGAGGCACACGTGTCCTGTGATGCAGGACTGCTAGCCTGGTTTTGCAGTTCAAACTGAGCATGAGATTTGAAGCCATACTTGTTTGTGATTTGTCTTGGAGCGCGTCATAGAAGGATTGGGTTTAGATATGCTTTTCCCACTTGTGGGTGTATAGAAGTTTGGGTGAACAGAATTGTCCTCCTTTGAGGAGAATTGGCGAAATGAAAGATGTCTTTAATATTTTGTTTACTAAGTTATTTGAAAGTCTGAGGTTAGTATAAATGTAATAGCATTAAATGTATCTACTCATTGCAGATGCCAGAAAAGTACAGGATATGCAAATATCTCAAACTGCTATAGCATATATGTCATGAAAATGAGTTCATTTATTGTAAATAGATTTGTATATACATTTTTCTTAGCGTAGGTAACTTTTTCCCATTTGCCTGAAGAGCTACATGGGTGTAGCTTGCTGGGGTTACTATAGGTGGTATGGATTTGCTGTAACAATTAGTGCAGCTGTTAACCGTTGTCACAGGGTCTTAGCAGTATGGAGGTAGGGGGCGGGGGTAAAGAATAAGGAAGGTGTGGTCAAAGAGGGAGCAAAGAGCATTGAGTTGAGAGGTGGGCAAAGGCCCACCTTTACTGGGTCCTAAATTCATGGTGAGGTATTGAAAAATCATTCTGAATATCATGGAAGCCGTTGGAGTGGTATGATGGGATTTATGCTTCATGTTCCCTGAGGATCCTCTACTTACCACGTGGACACAGGAAGTTCGATTCGCCTCTTCCTTAGGGTGAATGTGTAGTCAACACAGGTATCATTGTGATCAGTTCCTTTCCTGACTGTTCAGTTATTTTTTTCTCTTCCAGAATATGGTTGAGCCCCTTATACCCACGAATTACCCATGGAACCCATACATCTGGAGAATCAACAACACATTTTAAAGCTGATCTCATCAGCTACTTGATGGCTTATAATGCTCCTTCACTCAAGGAGTGGATAGATATCATCCACAAACATGATCTCTCTGAAACCAAGTATGTGGTGTTTAGCAATTTGGAATTCTTAAAGTGGGTGAATACCTTGAGAGCCACACAGTATCTGCAGTGCAGGGGCTTTGGAAAGAGGTAGAATATTTGGCTGTCCTTCATAACATGAGAGCAGATTCTCTTATTTATCTGCATCTCCTAGATCTGAGGCACTAAAGTGGAGGCCAGTAATTATCTTGCTCACCATAAGCCTCCCTCTGGAGTACTTCTAAAGTGACTGATTTCATTGCCGGCACCTTATACCTCATGAGTGTTCCACCATGAGTTGATGTGCTTGAAAATTAGTTTGAGTAACAATACTGTTCTGAGGAGGCACCTCAGAATAGGTGGTCTCTTAGAACATCTCATGATAACATTAGTTTTTGTGTGTATTTTGTGATTTGGGGGTCCACAAATTATATCACTCTGTTCTATAACTTGTATTTTATATCCTTTTAGTGTTTATCTTATTGGATCAACCCCAGGACGCTTTCAAGGAAGTCAGAAAGATAATTGGGGACATTTTAGGCTTAGAAAGGTAACAGAATTTTTACTGTTTTTTAAATTAATATATATTGTTCATTTATAATTGTATATTTTGATGGCAGCTTCATTGTAACTAGCACAATTCTGGGTGACCAGGCTCTTGATAAATTGATAGTTTTCAGTAATTACTTTTTAATGTTTTATCTTTTAGAGGTGTAGACTGCTCTAAATGGCAAAAGTATAAGGACTTTTTTAGTTGATATAGATTTCTCATTTATGCAGCTGTTGTAGCTTTTGATTTCAGGATCTGAAGGATTTTTAACACACAAATTCAACAAAGAACAGAAAAGAGTACTATTAAGTAAATAGTACTATAACGTATTTTGTTTACTAAACCAGGGCCTTTAAAAGTTATTACAAAAGAGACTTTTGCTGGTGGTATGAAAATGACAAAAGTCTTTAACAAATTAAAACAAGTTAAAGTTGACGATTTTTTTCATCTCTGTTTAGGAGATACATTAATGACACTAATAAATTCCCTACGTGGCTCTCGTAAAAGCTTTACCTTTTTCTGTGAAGTATTTGTCATATAAGAATTACCCTTGGTTAATGAAACTTAATTTGCTTTTTTGAAATGAGACCACAGCTGAAAACATAAGATCTGGAAGCCAACATCCTCATTTCTTGACCTAGGGAAGGCATTCGAGCACACTGGCTGAGTGGATAGCTTAGAGGTAGATTCCCATACCTGGGTTCAAATCCTCACCTGTTAACAAGTCATATGACCTGCCTCTCCTCTATAAAATGGGCATAACAACAGTACTTCACTCAGAAAATTGCATAAGGGTTAGACGAACTTAGAGAAGGCAAGGCACATGTTGAGCCTTCAGTGTGCTGGTTGGTGGCTCTCAGTTTGTGGCCTGATGGTTGAGACAGGCTAGATGCTACCACATGGTGTGTAGAATCAGTCTTCCTGGAGGATAAAGAGCATCTTGGTTTCCAGACCACTTCTCACAAGCTCCTGTTGCATCACAGCTGCCTTCCAGGGAAGACGGGAATGGTCAGACTTGTGTTTCACTGACCTATAAATGGAAGCCCAGGGACGTGTCCAGGGCCAGGTAGCCGATCAGGGGCTGAGCACCAGAACAGAAACTGGGTCTTGTAACTGTCAGTTCAGTCCTGTTTCTTACACCATGCTGCAGGAGGGCAAAAACTGAGAACTAGGCTTTTATAATACTAAAGCTGTGTTAAGAAAAATAATACATATGAAATTAAACAATGAGCTCCATTGGGACAGGAACTGCGGCTTATTTTTCTTCAGCCTCTTGGTAGTAAACACACAGTACATGTTTAAGTAGATAAAATTTCCAAATATTTTTGAGTTGTTTCTGCAGCTTTGCATAAGTATCAAAGCGGGAAATGCAGATCAGGCTCCCTGTAGTGCTTAGGGTGCTCTGTATATATACATAAATACACTCTTATTTATTTATTTTAGAGCATCACTGTGTGGAGCCCAAGTGTTAAATCTCTTTCAAATGATAGGAGTCAAAATATACAATAGTTTGCATTTTTTTTTAGGTATTATTTCAAGGCAAAATCTCATTTCATATGGCAGGTCAGTGGTTTATCTGACATTCCTACTAAAAGGGATCTTTTTTTTTTTTTTTTTGCTTTCCAGAAAAGTCCTTGACAGCTTATTTATTCCAGTCATACTTACAATGATGTTTCTAAAAGAAAATGCATTTGAATTCTCTTTTGAGGTGCAGAAGTATATTTCACTTAATGCAGAGGATCAAATTCTCCCTCCCTCATGGGGGTGGGAACAGGGCCCCCACTAATTCTTCCACAGCTCCACATAGAAGTGGTTAATGGATGGGAGCTCCAAGGAATCACTGTAAGACTTCACAGTTTCTTCAGTCTCCCTTCGATGATCCATCTTTTTTTTTTAATTTTTTTATTGTTATGTTAATCACCATACATTACATCATTAGTTTTTGATGTAGTGTTCCATGATTCATTGTTTGTGCATAACACCCAGTGCTCCACGCAGAATGTGCCCTCTTTAATACCCATCACCAGGCTAACCCATCCCCCCACCCCCCTCCCCTCTAGAACCCTCAGTTTGTTTTTCAGAGTCCATCATCTCTAATGGTTGGTTTCCCCCTCCGACTTACTCCCCTTCATTCTTCCCCTCCTGCTATCTTTTTTTTTTCATAACATATATTGCATTATTTGTTTCAGAAGTACAGATCTGTGATTCAACAGTCTTGTACAATTCACAGCGCTCACCATAGCACATACCCTCCCCAATGTCTATCACCCAGCCACCCAATCCCTCCCACCCCCCCATCACTCCAGCAACCCTCAGTTTGTTTCCTGAGATTAAGAATTCCTCATATCAGCGAGGTCATATGATACATGTCTTTCTCTGATTGACTTATTTCACTCAGCATAACACCCTCCAGTTCCACCCACGTCATTGCAAATGGCAAGATCTCATTCCTTTTGATGGCTGCATAATATTCCGTTGTGTATATATACCACATCTTCTTTATCCATTCATCTGTCGATGGACATCTTCGCTCTTTCCACAGTTTGGCTATTGTGGACATTGCTGTTATAAACATTGGGGTGCATGTACCCCTTCGGATCCCTACATTTGTATCTTTAAGGTAAATACCCAGTAGTGCAATTGCTGGATCGTATGGTAGCTCTATTTTCAACTGTTTGAGGAACCTCCATACTGTTTTCCAGAGTGGTTGCACCAGCTTGCATTCCCACCAACAGTGTAGGAGGTTTCTAAAAGGGATCTTTTAAAAAAAATTGATTTTGCTTTAATACAGATCAAAGAATTTTGGAAGAATACTTCTGTCCACCTACTCCATTAAAATATTTTTAGTATTTAAAGAATATTTTCCAAAGAAAAAATGAGTATGAAATTGATATGTAGTATTCTCAGCATTTTTCTGTTGATTAGGGGTTCCAAGGACAGAAAATCATATTCTGAATTGTTAAAATTTTTCTGTTCACAGCTTCTGAAAGAGCATGCTTCTCCTAAAGGAGAGTCTTGGCCAATAGTAGGTCAATTTTCAAGCATTGGGTCTATGGGAGCTGATGACTCGAAATGGTTGTGTTCTGAGTTTAAAGAAAGCTTGGTGACGCTGGGGAAGGAAAGCCGGACCCCAGGGAGAAGTTCCATTCCTCTTCATCTGGTGAGTGCCTGTCCTACCTCACTTGATCATGTGTATTCTCTACTCCCAGAGAAGCGTGAGAATCCATCCTCCCCCCCGTAGAGGTTTTAGTCAGTGATTCTTGCATGGAAACAGCAGTACATTAGCATCATCATGTGTGATCAAGTGGCCCTTGAATCCTCTGGTGCTGGGAAGGTGCTGTTCTCTCCAGAGCTCCATTTCAGCTACATACTAGCCTGTGATTTTTCCATTCCTTCCTTCAGGTTCTCAAGCCAAAGAAAAAAATGTTTGATAAGCCTTGCCAGCAGAATTATGAGCATTATTAGAGACTTTTGAATTAATTAATTTTGCATTGAAGTCAGTGTTAATTTGGCATTTTTAAGAGAAAAACTGAAATTGAAGTTTTTTCATTGAATATATATGCTTCCTATAGTTGCTTAGAAGTTACATTTTTTCGTAAGATGGAAAGTCTTAAAATTTAAAGTACATGTTTTAAGTTTTTAAATGAAATATTTTTTCTTTTTTAAGATTTTATTAATTGTCAGAGAGAGAGAGAGAGCAGGAGCTGGGGGTTGCAGCAGAGGGAGAGGGAGAAACAGGCTCCCTGCTGAGCAAGGAGCCCGATGTGGGACTCAATCCCAGGATCCTGGGATCATGACCTGAGCCGAAAGTAGACGTTTAACCAGCTAAGCCACCCAGGTGTCCCTAAATGAAATCTTTCTAATTGAGATTTTCATCTTAAAAACATTCTTTTTAAGAAAGTTTCTTTAAATGGTACATTTTGAGTATTATTTTGTATTTTTCCTTTTTTTAAAAATTTTTTTCCTTTATTTTTAGATCTATCCTTCTGTGGAAAATGTGCGAACCAGCTTAGAAGGATATCCAGGTAATTGCTGGAGACTGTCTCAGTTGCATTTTTTGTGTGTATCTTTCATAAATGCCCTGGTAAACTTTTTAAAACAAGTAATAAAAATGCCATTCTCCTTGAGAAAAGAACTGGTTAGAAATTTGGAGAATATTTTCCCTTAATTGGCTAAGAATCCTGGAAATAGGTAATATTGAGTAGTACTGTGTCCCAAAGATGGTTCCATGCTTTTGGGCAATTTTAGTGTGTTACTGAATCCTCACAGTAACACTGTGAGGACTTGTTCTCATTTCCACAAGTAAGGTTGTCCCTTCTGCTAACAACAGGTTGGTTGTCCAGACGAGATGTCTGAATAAAAACACCTTTCCCTGCTGCGTCCTGCCTTTCCAGAGAAATTCTAACATGCCTTTCTCTGATCTCTCTCCATATTCTCCCTGCTTGTGTCTGTGGCTCTATGTGGTTCTTCCAATTTTGAATCACAGGTATATTTAAGGTCCATAACTTCTGCTTAATTTTGGGATGAACCTTTGGTGTTACCTAGTTGATAACTTGTCCTTTCTAAAGCACTTCATCTATAAGTGCCTAGGTTGATTTTGTAGGTAACTCTCAACTTTGTTTGCTATTTTCCTTATATACAGTGCTAGACACTGAACTTTTATTTGGAATCCAGCAGCCCTCCGGATAACACATTCAGGAGGCAATAACCAAAAACCCAAGTAGGGTTTGTCTCTGGAAAAAAGAAATCTGATTGGCATTTGCTTGTGGCTGGAAGCAGAATGCTCTGAATTAGACTAATTTAGTCCATTTATTGCTTGTCAAACTAGATGTGACCCTGCCAGAAAAATCTTAGTAAGGTTTGGAGTGTAGTGTATCAGCCCATTTGTTGCTACCTAATGGCAAAGCCAAAATCATTTCACTGAGACTCAGAGACATGGTGAGGTTTTGGTTGGTTTTTGTCTTCTCCTTTCTCCACTTCTGATACACTAGATTCATTCAAAATGTGCTTTTTAATGGGGAAGAACATGGTATTTTCCATAAAACTATTTTGTAACTGGCCCTAAATACGTTTTTTAGTTATTTGTAGTAGAGGATACGACATGCCTTGTGATGACTCAGAAATTTAAAGCCCTTTTTGGATATAGATTATTTATGGAGAAGTTCTAACATGTATTTGGGAAGTCAGTGGTGAATCTACAATAGAACTTCCTCCTTTCTAAGATGAACAAAAACTGGCTACTAATTGTGTTTCCACTTGGAACTGTATCTCTACTTTTGATGCAGGAATATGGATTTTAGCATCGCTTTTAAAAAGCAACTGTTTACTGAATTTTTTTTTTTTTTTTAATTTATATGTTTGAGAGAGACAACATGAGCAGGAGGAGCAGAGGGCGGGAGAGAGAGAGAGAGAGAGAGATCTCAAGCACACTCCCCATTGAGGAGGGAGCCCAGGGCAAGCCCCGATCTCAAGATCCTGAGATCGTGACTGGAGCCGAAACGGAGTTAGACACTTAACCAACTGTACTACCCAACTGTACTACTCTATTCCATTTGTAAGAATGTTTAGCTAATACAAACTGCTTGGAAATAGCAGAATGTAAAGGATAAAGGAAGCAGGAACTGAGTTTTCATCTTAGTCTACCTTCCCAAGTGTCCTGCTCTTGGGCAACAATGGAGATGTTCCAGACCAAAATGGGGCTAAGGATTTCTTGCCTGCGGGAGGACTGCAGGATAGGCCAGAGTTCTTCATGTAGTTTTTCAGATACTTCGAATCTGTGCTGTTATTAATGTTTAAATTACCACCCCCAAGTGATTAAATAATGCCTCTTTCTTTTCAGATTGTAAACATTTACCATTTAACATGTATCCCTCAGAAAGGAAACACTGAGGGAACATACCTAATACAAGTATAGACCTTTTCTTTCTTTTCATAAGATGAAATAGGAAGTGGTTTTGTTTTTTCAGTGTTTACTGTAGATTCTTAATGAAGGATCCTAAAATTATTTTCTGTAATACTTGTTTTCTTCTTTTGGAAAAGCTGGGGGTTCTCTTCCCTATAGCATCCAGACAGCTGAAAAACAGAATTGGCTTCATTCCTATTTTCAGTAAGTAATTGGTTTAGAATGCTGCTATTGCTTCTTCAGGAATATGAATGTTATTTATGTCAGTGTGTTCTTTTAAAGAACCTTACATAATACAGCTGTATTTTTTCATCTACGTATGTTAGTGATAGAAATAACTTAAAACCAGGTTTTGAACATTATTTGAAATAGGTTTTTAATACCAAAGGATAAAACTGATCTGTGAGGTTTGTATTTAAATATTGGCCTTCAAAGAAAAAAAAGTAAAGATGATGATGGGTAATTTACAATTTATGTAAGGAGCATTTTAAAAAAATGTTATTTGAGTATAATTGACACACCATCTTACCTTAGTTTCAGGCGTACGATGTAGTGATTCAGCAACATTTTAGCTCATATTTTCACATTATAATTCTTCTGTCTGCACATGTACATGCACATACTGTATGATTGCAAGCTTGCCGTGGGTGGAGTCCACACCACTTTTTGTCCAGCACATGGGATCGTATTTGGTTTGTTGTAAGGGCTCAGTGAATGGTTGAGTGGGCAGGTGAAGGGATTGTCTTTCATCCTCCTCTTGTTCCGGTGGGCACACTCTTGACTCTTCTAGGCCAGTGCAGTTTCCTGCTTGCTTCAGGCATGTGTTACACTTGGCCACTGGAAACAAAGGCCGATTGCATCTCAGTAGCTTGCAGGCTAATTCATTGTGTCCTTGTGGGCCCATCCGTGTGTCCCTGTAGACCCCCGTTGGGGGGTTATTCCTTACAGAGAACATTTCTTTATATTGATGAGTTCCTTTCACGAGTCATTCAAGTGAATTTAATGATTGAAGGAACAATCCACCTAATCCTAATTCTGGTCTTAGCCTCTTCTCTTTGCAAGAAAGGATTGTTGCCTCACGATGGTAGGCCCTCTCTTCCTACAGAACCTCAGTCCTGCAATACTGACAGGTAAATGTTAGCCTTGGACTGAATTGTTGCCAATTTATCCTCTTTTTTTTTTTTTTTTTTTTTTTTAAGATTTTATTTGACACAACACAAAAGCAGGGGGAGCGGCAGAGGGAGAGGGAGAAGCAGGCTCCCCGCTGAGCAGGGATCCCAGTGCAGGACTTGATCCCAGGACTCTGAGATCATGACCTGAGCTAAAGGCAGACACTCAACCCACTGAGCCACCCAGGTGCCCCATCCTCCTGCTTTTTAACATTGTTTTAATATCCTGTTGGCATTTTTCCCCATTTTGTACTTTCTTTCAACAACCTTCCTGAGCCCGTACTTGGTAACGCACTGTGGGAGCATGATTCCTCCTTTTAAGGAGCTCACAGTCCACGTAGGAAACAAGACATGCACATATGCAGTTGAAAACACAGCAGAAGTAATAGACATGAATATATACATGTCTTACTGGCAAAAAAAAAAAAAAAAACCAGTAAGGCTAGATACCAAAGGGTTACAGTGTTTTATCTTACTGCTCTCAAACAGAGTTTAATAAAATATTAGAGGTCCCATGAGAGAACTGTGTACCCACTGTTTAGATTATAGGATTTTGCTTTTCATAAAGTTTCCTAATACTAGGATTATGACAGGTTTATATTTTCTTACTGGTAACGGGTCTTTCCTGTCACTAGCAAATGGTCGGCTGACACATCTGGCCGCAGCAATGCTATGCCACATATTAAAACATATATGAGGCCCTCTCCAGACTTCAGTCAGATTGCTTGGTTCCTTGTCACAAGGTAAGTAGTCCTTATAGTCTTGGTGGGAAGAACTTTTTAAAAATGTGTTTTTAACTCCTGCTCTGAATACCGAATGGGTTGACAAAAAATGGTTTTGTAAATTGTCATTTAGTTTTCAGAGTGTGTATGTCTTCTGATCCTTATTTAAGAGGCTTATTACTTACCCCTTTCTAGTGCCTGTTATCGTTTCCTGATTTTGAGTCTTGATATTTATGAGGTCTGCATAAAGTCTGCATTTACTCTTGTTACTTCATACTTAAATAATAGGAATTAGGCAAGTTAACGTTCGGGGTAAATACAGAACAAAAATGATATGGTAAAATTAGTATTCCTTAATTACTTTCTCTTAGGTAATTAACATTTGACTGATCAAGTCTCTTATGTGTTTTTTTAACATCTTTATTAAATAATTAACATACTTTAAGATTCACCTATTTAGTCTGCAATCCGGTGATTTAGTATACTCACAGAATTGTGCAGCAATCACTATAATTTCAGAATTTTCATTACCCCTTAAAAAGAAATGCCTTACCTACTAAGCATTCTTGTGTCTATTTTTATAGCAAGGTAGATTGCTGTGCTCTTGGAAAAAGAGAACTGGACTAGAACTTTAGTTCTAACTCCTAGTCTGCCCAAAGGCCATTAGGCATCTCTTAATGATTTAATAAGACAATTAATGTTGTTAGTAATAAGGTATGACAGTAATCTCTTTAATGAAAAAACTTTGAAACAAAAATTTAAACTCATGAAGCAACTCTTAAGCCAATTAGAAGCAAAACCAAGTCCCTTCCCTAGCTTATGGAAATTAACACTTTTTACCTGGCTCAGGGTAAGGAACTGTGACCTGAATAGTGTTAGTGGTATACATCAGATGCAGCAGTGGGCTTCTGCAAAGGTTTTGAGGCACCATAGTATAATGGAAAAACATACATTTGAGTACTGAAGATTTAAGATGCTCTTCTGTCATTTACTAGCTCTGTGAACTTGCAAAATGTATTTAATCTGAGTCTGTTTCCTATTCTTTAAAATGGGAAAAGCAATGGCTGCCTTTTGGGGTTGTCTGAGTTAAATAAGATGCTTGAGGCTCCATGCATCTGACATAACAGACCGCAGGACATGATAGCTGTGATTATGCTAGGTCAGGCTTCACTGTCAAGACTGAAGGATGGCCAGGGGAATTGGTACACATTTCTTTGCTGTGTGTCTTTAAAGTGAAACTTTGGCTTCTGAAGTAGGTTTCCTGGGTGTGAAGACCTGAATTAGAGATTGCCTGGGTAGAGAAGTCATTGCCTAAGACAGATAGGTAGTGCCAGGGAGAACAGAAACCTCTAAAATGTATGTGGCCTCGTCCTTGGGCAAGTTCAATCCCTAGTTGCCTTGGTAAGTGTGAGATTGTTGTTAATCCCTCTCCCAGTTTTCACACTTTAAGCTCTAAATTTTTTTTTTTTTAAGATTTTATTTATTTGTCAGCACAAGCAGGGGGAGCGGCAGGCAGAGAGAGAAGCAGGCTCCCAGCCGAGCAGGGAACCCGATGCGGGATTCGGTCCCAGGATCCTGGGATCATGACCTGAGCCGAAGGCACAGACACTTAACCAACTGAGCCACCCAGGTTCCCTAAGCTAAATTATTTAAATATTCCTGACTTAGTGATGAGAAATGAACAATATGCTACCCAGCCTTCTACAAAGCTAACTAACAAGAACATAAATTTGGATATATTACGGACCCTTGAACATAATCCAAAGGAATTGGATTTTCAGAGACTACATTTCAGTGTCAGCTCATCTGTTCAATAATTACTAAGCCACGTTATTAAGTTGCAAGTAGTAAAAAAGGAAACCATGTTATGAATTGGCAGTATTAAAAGCCTGGCTTTAATATTGCTTCTGCCCCATCGTGATGCTTTGTGTGACATGTGAAAGTCACTTCCTACCTACCCTGATGATGAGTCCATAAGACTAGGTGAATTACCTACCTGCTTGCTATTCTAAAATGCTACCATTGGATATACTTGAGTAGTGGGCCATCATTCATCCCAAGGACTGAATGTTTTGTGTTTATTTACATGACTTATTTTGTTTTGTGTCTAATACCTTAAATTAGACATTTTTCTCAATCTGGTGTGACAGAATTCTCTAACAGTGTGGGTCATGTTCTAGGGCTCTACCCAGTATATATTCATTTTTTTTTTTTTTGGAGTAGTCAAGGTTCTTCCTGCAATCATGCCACTTTGCATGAAGGTTGAATTGAACTTGAATGCTATCCTTCCAACTTTGAGAAAAATCAGATAGGATTTTAACCAATGTAGGAAAAGCCTTATAGAGAAATATATCAGTTATTTGGTAAAAGTGGTCTTGTCTAGCATCATGTTATCCTGCTGGGAAAACTGTTGCCTAGAGAAATGTAGACTTGAGTCTCTTTCTACATCATTGGACAAGTTGAATTTACTGTTTATTTGGGAATTGTTTTCCTCAGAGTAGAGTGAAAAGATGGATGTACTTCACTCAAGTTAGGTATTTACTGATCCTGTTTTAAGGGTACGAAGGGAGGTTGAGATTAACACTGAATAATCCTTGTCTAAAGGCAAAGTTTTTGTAGTCGAGTATAATGATGGCATTGGTTGAGCTCTGGGAATACAAAGCAAGACGTGACCCATGCCACGCAGAGGCTGCAAGAAGAAATGGGACACTGTATACTAGTTGTTAACCTGTGTAAGAATCTGGTGAATGCACCTTTACAAATATATTTTCTGGTTGGGGTGGGGTCAGGGTGGGTCAGAGACCAGCTAAAGCTAAGGCAATGGTATCTTGGATAGGCCCGGAAGCATGCCTAAGAGTAAACCAGAAGACTGGAAGGTGACTCTAAGCAGAGGAAGGGGACGCAGAGGCCACAGAGCTGAAAAAGTACATAGGGTTTTCAGGGAACATCTGAGTGAATCTGCAGTTAGATGAAAGAAAAGAGATTCCTATACCTTCAGAATGGACTTTCTTAAGCTAGGGCACCATTATGTTAAGTCCAGAAAGCATTCACTGTCTATTTATTCATTTAATATTTGTTGGTTTTGTATTATGTGAATGACTGCTTTCCTATTGACTGGTTATTACTCAATTCTGACTTGGAAGTTAATTTGTTAAGAATTTGAAACTTGTCATGGATTTGTGGCTTCTAATTTTATTCTGGAATACCTAGGCTAAAAACCATCATCAACTTATCAGATATATAAAGATACAGCAGTTGGTGATTTCAACGTAACAGACACTGTTCTAAGCACTTTTTGTTCATTTAATTTTCACAACTGCCCCATGGGGACTCAGAGAATGGTTAAGTAGGCTGCCCATAGTGACATAGTAGTTAAGTTGTGGAAGCAGGATTTGAACCCAAGGAATTTGACTCCACAGCTGGCACTCTCCACCTCAACTTTCTGATGCCACTCTTAACAGCTGATAGTGTACCTATTTTCTGTGAAGACAGGTCAAAAGAAGCTGCATCACTTTACTTTGATTGTGGTATGGAAAAAAAAACAAAACGTAGCATCCCAGTGTTAAAGAATGTCTGACATAACTGAAGTAATAATTTAGAAAATACTTAAGAGCCCACTCTCAGCCCTTCTACAATAAGGAAAAATGTAGATCTGAAATATAAGTGACATCTACCAGGAACTCCCATTTTTTTTGTTTCTTGGTTTGCCACCTTCTTTCAAAGTCAGAACATCCCAAACTGAGCTCTTACCTAGAAGGATATTTCCTTCCCAACATCCATTTTGGCCATGGTGGTACCTGCCCACTCCTTTATCCTCAGGCTTACAGCCCAGCTGTCCTCTTGCTATTCCTTCCTTTGAGCATTCTGCAGCATTTACTGAGGTCCTTCCTCTTGTGAATGCAGGGCACTTGGGATAAAAAACATAAGCATCAGGACGCTTGGGTGGCTCAGCATCTGCCTTCGGCTAAGGTCATGATCCCAGGGTCCTGGGATCGAGCCCCGCATCGGGCTCCTAGCTCGGCGGGGAGCCTGCTTCTCCCTCTGCCTGCCACTTTCCCTGCTTGTGCGTGGGCGCTTACTCGTGTTCTCTCTCTCTATCTCTGACAAATAAAAAAAAAAAAAATCTTAAAAAACAAAACATAAGGATCTTAAAGGCCCTACCTAAATCTCATCTGCGATGTTAGAAGCCAAATATAGAAGTAATTAAAATAAGAAGAGACCGATTCTGTGCTTGAGGTGGGCATGTGGTTGCTTTGGATAGGATAATCAAAGCCTGTTCATTCTTACAATGTCTCAGACTTTACTTTTCTGATCTCTGAAATTACCGAGTCAGATTGCCTATCTGCAGTCCCATCACACACATGGTCCACTTCCCAGGCCACCTTTCCTTTCCTAGTTGTCGAAGACCATCTTTCAGAAACATGAATTTTTCTCACCGTCCCATGTTCAGTTTCCCCCTTCCTATATGCTAAAATCCAGAGTGCTCCTTGGCATTGTGACCGTAACCATACCATTTTCACCTTTCCTATGCTGTGTTCTCCAACATGAACTGCCAGAAGCAGCTTCCTATGCCCCAGTTATGCCCCAGTAATCACCCTGCCAGCAGTCTTCTCCTGATGCCTTTGTCTTTTCTCGCTGCCTTTCCAAGTGCTGCCCACCTCATAAGAGTTGTCTCAGGTCTGGTGTCCTCTCTTGGAGACTCTGCCAGCCTCCTGACTTCTTTCTCCTCCAGATCCTTAGAGCACTTATGTAGGTACCACCATTGGAGCTTGTAGCTCCTACATCATTGTCTTATCTCTTCTTGTAGAGAAGAGATCCCTTATCTGCACAGCAGCTGTAAGGATGAGGTGCCACACTCAGTGACATGACCCACAGGCTGAAAGAAGTCCACAGTTACAAGTTCACTGTGATAAATTGATAAAGTACAATGAAAGAACTAGAAGTGGAAGTAAAATTGTAATACAGGTGCAAGAGTTACTAGTGACAGTCTAGGACGACCATTGTGTATTAACTTCTCAGCCATTAGAATGAAAGCATTTTTATCAAACAACTCCTTGTGCACATGTATCCATTGTGCCTTTGAAACACTGTGTTCCAGGCAGGTGTGTCTCTACTCTGCTCCCGCATCATGTTTGCTCACTCCACTGCAGTGCCTCTGCTTATGATACTCATTTGCCTAATACATGCTGCCTCCCCTCTCCCCAAGAGTCCTAATTCTGTTTCCTCAAAGGCCCAGTTTAAAATTTACAGCAGGGGCACCTGGGTGGCTCGGTCAGTTGAGCATCTGACTCTGATTTTTGGCTCAGGTCATGATCTGAGGGTCATGAGATTGAGCCCCAAGTGGGGCTTCTCTCTCAGTGGGGATCTGCTGGAGAGTCTATCTCTCTCTCTGGCCCTCTCCTGCTCACGCACGCACTCATATGCTCTCTTTCAAATCTTCAAAATGTACAGCCATGAAGGGATGCCTGGTGCTGCTCGTAACAGTAGTACCCTTGCTTTGGAGTGCCTTTGAAACAGCCTCCCTGTTCAATTTGTGTGCCAGTGTTTACTTGACTTTACTCTGTCCCAGTAACCGGTAATAAGCTCATGCAGATCTGGGACCAGATCATCCTCTTAAGTACCCCATAATATTCGAAGTGCTTTTCTTGAATGCCAGTGGTATGCCAGGCAGAAAGAACACAAGGTGATACAGTATGGCTTCCATTTCTTCCCTCAAGAAGTCTGAGTTCTGGGTAGCAAGAATTAAAATGGGACACACATTGCACTCAAGGACACTAGTAAAGCCATATGGAGCTCAAGATGCTGTATTTTCACTAAATGCTTGAGAGTATGAACAATGTGTCCAGCAAGACTTCATGTTGCTGCTCTGTGTCAGGCATTGCTTACACCGTGAGGAACAAGAGCGACAGAGAACCTATCCTAACAGCTTTCATTTTAGCCAGAGCAGGGTGGGAGAGGCAGACCATAATACAAATGAGTCAGCATGAATTATCAGATGAGGGCTAGAAACAACAAAATGGGGTGATGTTGGAGCACGTCTGGAGGGGTCAGAGAAGGCCTGCTTTCGGAAGTAACATTTGGGCTGAGTTGATCTAAAGGTGGGGGTAGGCCCTCAGTTGGTAGAGTATGTGGAACATTGGAGTGGCCCAGTGTGGCCATGCACAGGCCATGCCAGATCATACAGGGCCTTGAAGGCCAGAATAAGAGTTTTATTCTCAGTGCTGTGGAGACCATATGAGAGTTAAACAGTGGAATGACATCTGATATGTGTCTTTTAAAGATAACCCGGACTGCCGATTGGAGAGTGGGTCATTGGAAATGAGTAGATGTGCATAGGCCAGCTGGGAAGCATGGAGAGATTATGGTTTCTTAGACAGAAGTGAGTGTTCATGGGGAAAGAGCAGGTGGATACGGGCTACGTGAAGGGGGGTGGGGTACTGTCTGTATAGAACATGCCCCAAAATCTGTCTTGAGGAAAGGCAATCAGGATGGTGGAAAGAGCATGGGTTTGGAGTTACACAGACCCAAATCCAAAGACCCACTTAGCATTTGTGAATTAATAAACCTCGCCAGGCACCAGTTTCCTTCTCTCTGAAAGTAGGATATGACCTTTAACTGTCAGTTTTGTTCAGAGGCTTGAAACAAGTTACATAGAGCAGCTGTCATCAGGAAGTGGTACATGTTCAACAGATGACACTTATCTTCCCTATTTAAGCTTAATTTTGAATATTCTAAGTAATGTTTGTAATATTTCATCCTAAGTACATGAAACGACTATAACAAGTATAGGGTAATAATACTTCACAGTAGCAGCTCAACCTGTAAATTCGTATGGAAACCTCAGAATCCATCAGGCACTTGAAGGAATTGCATGGTTGTCCTGAGACTTTTAGTCATCTTGGAGAATCTTCAGTGAAATGTCAGTCCCTGGGTAGGAGACTTTTAAAAGTCATTTCTGCCTTGGGGGGGTAAGAAAGAAGCAAGAGAGAGGCTTGACATTCATTGAGCAGCCACTTTCATGTGGCAGAAATTTCTAGCACTTTACCTATGTTGTTTCACTGAGCTGTCGCAGGAGTCTCAGGTAGTTTTGTTCCTTCCACAGGCGAGGGATAGGACTGCAGAACTGAGGACTCCATCCATTCCCCCAGCGAGTATCTGCCCACCGTGGGCAAAGCTGCCAACCCCAGGCACAGGGATAGAGGATAAGCAGAAGTGCAGTTCTCGCTCTCCAGGCATTTATGTTAGAACAGAAGCGGTTTTATCAAACAACAATTTTGAGTATTCTACACACGTAGATTTTCACCCAGCAAGGCCTTAACTGTCTTCCAGTTCTCAACCCAACATGATGGAGACTCTCCTTGCTTCCGTAGCCTAGTGCCTTCCATCATGGCCTGCGCCTCCTGCTGGGTCCGTTCTCTTTCCCTTTTGGTGTGGCTGCCTGTGTAACCATTGGCTTGCCCTCCAGACTTGGAGTGAAGTCCATGTCTTGGTTGACACACCCGCGCACCTGGCACATAGGGGTGCTCAGTAAGGATTTGTTAACAAGGAAGCTAGTGATGTCCAGGATTGGGACTGTGGTCATGCAAGTGCTGTCTAGACCTTGTGCAGAACTGAATGTGGGAGATGCTTCACATATGACTCCTGCATTTGGGGTGTGGTGGGAGATGGGAGTGGTAATTGCCATCCATGCAGAAATCAGGAAGGGGAACTGGTTTCAGGGGGAGAATGGTCACGTTGAGTGCAAATCTGTTCTCAGGAAGGACCTACCCCTTCATCTTCTAAGACTTCACCTGATAAAGTCAGGCTCACCCATGGTCATCCTAAACTTTTTGATAAACTCAGTTTATTGATAACCTGATCACAGGAATGAAATCCCATCATATTCACAATTTTGCTCATGCTCGAAGAAAGAGGTTTATACCAGATGTCTACATCGGGAGCAAGGGCATTAATCCTGGGGGCCATCTTCCAATTCTGCCTTCCATAGGATTCATTGGTATTTATTACCCAGTTAGATCCCTCCCCAACTTTGACTTGAAATAACTTCTTCCTCTTCTCAAATTGAGGTTTATTTTTCATAGTTAGGCAAAACTATCCTTGAACATACTCAAAAGACTGAGTCTCAGCAACCAAAGGCTATTTGAGAAGGGAAATTCTATAATTATCTTGAGCCAAAGGCTGCTTTATTGGATTGAAAGAGTAACCCTGCAGCGTGACTGCTTTGGAGAACCACATTGACCAGCATATGTAGAGTTGTTAAAAGTAAATCTTGCAAAAGATAAGTAGAATCCCAAAAGATTCTAATCTGAAAAAAACCCTTATCACCTTAGAAGTGTCCTTCACGTGTTGCTCCCAGCGTATACATAATATCTTTTTACCTGTTGTTTCTCCACCGTTATAAGTAGAGGACATTGGCTTTCTGGTCATGGGGACTTTATTTTACTCCACTGACATTTGATAGATGTGTCTACTGAAAATCAGGGATTGAAATCTTTTATAAAAATGCTAGCTTTACTACAGTTTTCATCTTCTATTACTTATCCTTCTAAATATACGTGAATCACAAACTTTTTAATAGCCTCTTTCGTTATGTGTTGTGATTGGGGTTCTGACTGAAAGTCTTTTGAATAGATCCTGGGTTAGGTTTTACTATATAGTTGTCATATCACCGAGGATTCTAATATCTGCACTGAAACCATTTTTAATGAAGTCTCTACTTCATTGGACTGTATGCTTTAGAAGTATTCTACTTTAAGAGAAAATGAGTTTGTAATTCCTACACTTTTCCTCTAAAAGATTCATCCTATTGGTAACTTTTGTTTAATGTCTTGTGTTTTCAGACCAGCAAATACCGTGCCTAGCACGGTGCCTGGTCTATAGCAGCCCAGAAATTTTTGAATGAGTGATTGATATTCCCTGTAATGCAGCTACCATTCATTTGCTCACTGTTTCTCAGATTCTAAGTTTATTTTTTTTTTTGTACTGTCCGGAATGATTTTGCTTATCCTTAAGGTGTATTTCAAGTGTTCCCCTTTGAAAATTTTTCTAGCTCAGACATAATTCATTGTTTTTCCCCATTGTGTTTTTGTAGCACTTTTTGCTTGATCTTTTTTACATGTTCCTTCTTGGTTATTTCTGGGTTCCTTTGCCTCAATACAGTATGAACTGCTTGAGAACAGGTGCCAGGTTTTACTCATCTTTAGATCCTCAGCATCTAACTCTGCACAGCATATCATTAGTGACCTATACATACTTGAATGAGAGCCCTTCACAAAATGTTCCAATAGGGAATAATATATAAACATAATAGGAAAAGGGTAGATGGAAAAAGTTTGTTTTCCCATTCCCCAGCCATCCTGCTCCTTAACCTCAAACTATTACTACTAATGGGTTGCTTGGGTTGAATAGCTTTTAACCCCCTGACTCATCAAACCAAGGTACCTCAGAGGGTGGATGATATTACCCCATCAGGCAGTGGACTATGGAAGAAATAACACTGAGATGGGAGTCCAAAGATCCACATTCTAATTTGCAATTGCCACTTACTAGACTTGCCACGTAAATTTTGGGAATGCCCTTTATAGTCTGGGTTTTCTCTCTCTTGTGGAATGTTTTGAGGATGATGGAAAATACATGTAGAAGTTACCTACTCCACTGTGTGATGTATTGAACATTAACTGCTTGATTTTAGTGGCTGTCAACAACCATGTGTTAAGCTTATGTTCACTAGGCCTCTTAGGATTCAAGAAATCCGCTTAAAAAGCCTTTGTTTTGTTCATCAGATATGTGACCGAAAGATTTGTCCATAGTTAAATCCTTTTCTAAGTTCAATGTGATTGACAAATTGGTCAAAATTATTCTATGAAATCAAGACGAGTACCATTAAGCCAGAAGTATATTATTCAAAGAAACTTAAAACTTGCACTTACGCTTGAACTTAAGATGTTATGTTGGCTGGCAATTTTCTCTTTTCTCTGGTTGCTTTTATTTCAAGCTATTTATAGTTTTTGATCCTACCATGAAATCATCCTATATTTGAAATTACTGGGACATGATGACAAATACAGTGTTTGAATTTTACCACAGGACCAAGCAGGCAAGAAGACGAACTTGAAGAAACAGCTTTGGCTAAAAAAATAATTCCAAGGAGTAATTGGCAAACCCAGTGAGCACAATTAGGAAAGCTGTGCATTGTGGCTGGGCAGAAAGCATTGGCAGTTACAGTTGCCTAGCAACTGACAGGCATTGCAGGATAGTTGGGGAGAAGCAGAAATGTTGGTACTGCCACGTTAGGGGAAAACGAGACAAATGCTTAACTATAAAACCACCATGGCTTTTTGAGGAAACATATGACCTGGTACTCTGCTCTGATTTTCAGCATTGCCGTGCACATACTTCTCTAATGTCTGTTCCTTTGGCTCCAAAACAGTATTTTTTCCTCTGTCTGATTTTTTTTTTTTTCCTGCAGTGAAAATCAAATTGGGTCATACAAAAAAATACTGATAGATGTCACTGGGTAGACTTAGTTGCCTGGCACTGTGGCTCTAAGATATTGGGGTTAGTTGGTTTGCCTCATGTACTTTCTCAAAAATAATGGTATCAGTACCAAAGTCTACAGATGACTTCCTTTATGCATTAGAGATGATTGGAGGTCCTATCCTCACCCTTACTTTCTTGCATTCTGCTACAAGTAGACCAAGACCAAGCCCCTTTTCATGCTCATGGGAGCTTGTCTGAGGGGAGCTCTATCCCTGATGGGGAAAAAACCCTGAGCTCCCCTCACCTAGGGCCTCTAGACTCTTTGTACACTTGTACTGTTAGTCATGAAGTATACCTGTGGCCAGAGATGAGGTTCTGTTTGGGAGTCCTTCACCAGGTTCTAGCCCCCAGAGAAAACCCATTATAATACCAGATACTTTTCATGATGCGTACTATATGCTGACCAAGTGGTTTTTGTTTGTTTTGGTTTTTGATTTTTTTTTTAGTAGATACACAATGTTAAATTAGTTTCAAGTGTACAACAGTGATTCAACAAGTTTATGCATTCTGCTGTGTTCACCAAGTGCTTTTTTTATTCTAACTTATTTGATCCTCTTAATTAGGAGCTACATAGTAATGTTCCCATTTTAGAGATGTGAAAGTGACCCGGTTGGTAAGGTGGTAGAGCTAGGATTGCAACCCACATAGTCTAGCAGGAGTATTTCGTACGTGTGTGCTAGGCACTGCTCTAGGCTTCGGTTATGGATGGCGAACAAGGCAGGCATGATTTCTGTCCACAAGGAACTTGTATTCTAGTTGGTGTAGCCCTCTTGTCCTTCTGCTTTAGGATCAGCAGCTGACTGAGCCACCCAGGTGCCCCTTAGACACTAAATCTTGACCTTCATTTCTCTTGCCCACCTCATCCTAAGGTTGTGAGGAAAACACACAGCTCAGAAACTTACTGCAGCCCCCATTTCCTTAAGTATTTGCCAAGTCTTCCCTCTTCCCCGCTGACATCCTTTAGCGCTGTTGGGCCAGGCCTTCCCCTGACTCCTCTTTCCCTGCCCTTCGGAATGCTGTGTCTTCCTACCCATTGCATTACCATAGCTCTCCCAACCTGTACAGGTTTTAGTTCTGCCATAGCAATCATTTGTGGCCCTTGCTGAGCAAGCTCTGACAGCTGTGGGCTGCCAGTGAGTGCCGTGGTGCTGCTTGTTCTCAGCCTCTGGGTGTCCTGCCTCTTGATTCACTGATCAAGTGTTCACAGAGCATCCATTCTGTGCCAGGCATTGTTGGGTTGTTGGGGTATAGCACTTTAAAGCTTCAGTGCTTTTTTTGCCTTTTTTTTTTTTTAAGCGAGAGCGCCCTTGCATGTGGGAGCGGTAGGAGAGAATCTTAAGCAGGCTCCAATGCTCAGTGCGGAGCCCGACATGGGGCTCCATCTCATGACCCTAAGATCATGACTTGAGCCAAAATCAAGAGTCGGATGCTTAATCAGTAAGCTTCAGTGCTCTCTTAAAACACTTCTTCATCCTGGGCATCCAGTTTCCATTTATTGGTCAATATCTGGGCAGCTGACAGAGGTCTTGAGTATCTAATCCTCTGGCCTCTGCTTATCCAGTCTGTTTATACCAGACTCAGCCATGTTGCATAGTGGTTAATGCCACCCACAGCCTCTGTCTTCTGGATGTTTCTCTTGTCCCTTATCACTGATCATTGTGTGTGTATAAACATTTATTCTTTTTCACACTTTGGGAGGCTAGAAGTTTGAGATCAAGGTGTCAGTAGGGTTGGTTTCTCTTCTAGATGGCCATCTGCTAAATCTGTGTGCATTGTCTCAACTCTACCCTCACGTATTCTTAGTTTTCCATTTATGTTAACTGGAATTTGATTAAATATTAGTTTCAGGTGTACAATATAATAACTCAGCACTTCCCTATAGCACCGGGGGCTCATCACAAGTCTACTCCTCAATGACTTGGATGGAGCTAGAGAATATTATGCTAAGTGAAATAAGTCAGAGAAAGACAGATACCATATGATTTTACTCATACATGCAATGTAAGAAATGAACAAAGGTTGGGGGAGACAAACCAAGAAACAGATTCTTAACTGTAGAGAACAAACTGATGGTTACCAGAGGGGAGATGGGTAGGGAATGGGTTAAATCATTCACTCTTTTACTCCTCTTTTTTGCCATTTGCAAATACACATTCAGTACCTCTTTCTGTTAACCTTGCTGGGCCTGTGGGCCTGCAGATGTCCCTCAGCTTGGCATATTGGTAGCTAGATCTGCTGATCCACTGAGAGCTTGATCAGTATCTGGTGAGGGTTAGGTAGGTGGTGTGTGTGTGCATGCAAGTGTTCAGGGGAATTTTTTACACTGTAGCAATTAAATGCATCCAGGGTGGTACTAATAATGTGGGGTGTCTTTCAGAGGAAAGAGAGCTCTTCTGCCTTAAGTAACTAAATGAAGCTTCAGAAAGTGGTACTTTTTTGATAGGTCAGGGTGGGTACTTTAGGTAGAAGAAATCCTATTTTAGAGTCATGAGACAAGTTGTGCTGGGGGAGGTGGGGAGATCATCTGGGCTGGCATGAAGCCTTGTGGGGGAAGGATGGGGAAGAAGCCTGACAGTGGTTGGGGCCAGGCTTGTGGAGCTTGTACAACAGGTATAGGATTTCAGACTTTTCCGAGGATCACTGAATATTTTTGATGAGACAATGAGATGACCAACAGTGTTGTGATAATATTACTGATAAAGGCTACTCTTCACGACTTTATGATTGACATACTGTTCTCATGATAATGTTGTCTTGTGCTCTGAGATCTAAATGGAGCAGGTATTGTCATAGCTATTTTAAGAAAGTAGAAACAGGTACAAGTGTCAAGGCTAGTAAGTGGTTGAACTGGAACTGTAACCCAGATCTTTTGTTTCCTCTAAGTCCTACTCTTTCTGGAATTAGCTTATGGGGTGGGTTAAAGGAAGTAAAGCATGGAGGCAGAAAAACCTACTGAGCAACTGATACGAAATTCCAAATATGGAACTCTAAAGGTGCAGTGGAATAGAAAAACCAGGGCATTCACATAGAGAAACGATTACAGAAGAATCGGAAAGACTCAGAACAGATTGAGAGGGCAGGAGAAATAGGGTTGTGAGCGTAGCTCTCTAGGGGAGAGAGGCACCATCAGGCCTTGGGGAGCTGGTCACTAACCCCGAGGAGGCTACTCCTCAAGCTGTCTCAGAAGGTCCTAGTAGAAACCATTCATTTGCTCTGCAGCACCAGTACTTTGTGCTGCTCACTCTGAGGCTCCCAAGGGATGAGAAGAGCTCCCAACAGGCTGCATCGCTGTGGGGTACAGGCAAATAAAGGCAGGGACACTTTGTCAGGGGACCAGGGGAAGACTCTTTGTTACTCAGATGGCTTTCCAGGGTCTCTAAGGTAAATTGAACAAGTGCTGGCTGTACGTTCGACTGTAGTGTTACCCATCTATAAACAGTCCACTGTCTGCAAGCTATCTTGCTTCTAGGCCGTTGGGTCAGCCCTCTGGGCTGTTTCTCCATGTGTAAAACCAGATATCGGGCTAAAGCAGGGATTTTCACGCCATGTTCCTTGGAGCCCTAAGGGTTCTGGAAACTCCTTTCAGAGCCTGCTACCACAGTGGGTAGGGGAAAGAGGAATTCAGGTAATTCCTGGTTCACCTAGAGATACTTTTATCTGCTTGAAATGTTTCCTTTGAACAAAGGACTCTCCGGATTTTTCTTTTTTAAAAAACTGAAAAGCCATTATGATAATCTCCTGAGCCCATCTCACATTTTACAGGTTTAAGTATTAGTACTTCCCAAACATTATCTTTATGTTGTTTTTTCAATATACTAAGAACTTTCACCTAGATTATTTCATTCATTCCTCATTATTAACCAGGGAAGTGAACAAATGATGTCAAACCCATATTATAGATGAAAAGGTGGCACCCAAAGAACATAACCCCAAGGTAGTAACTGGCCAAAACCAAAACTCAAATCATACGAGTCAATTGCTCTTTTCAAGTCTTTGTGTTGCCTTTCCACTATAGGAGGTGGACCAGAATAATGGAATACGTCAGTAGAAAATGAGATAGTAAGCAGTTTTTGGTTATCGTGGTGGTTACTACTAAACACACTGAAATTCTTTGGTAGGATGTTCCAGATACCAATTTTGACCTGAAATTGGTAAAGCAACTTTTGATCCTACTAGACAGTATGTTTTGTCCTTTTGGATTCTGGATACTGATATGATGGCTTCTAAAGCCCATGTAATTCCATCTGTGCGATCGAGGATAGATGGATCCTTTTATTTTTAATTTTTGTTTTGTTTTGTTTAGAGAAAGAGAGGGGCAGAAGGAGAGAGAGAATCTTAAGCAGGCTTGATGCCCAGCACAGAACCCGATATGGGGCTTGATCTCACGGCTCTGAGATCATGACCTGAGCCAAAAGTGAGAGACGCCCAACCGGCTGAGCCACCCAGGTGCTCCATGGGTAGATGGATCTTTTTAAAGACTAGGTTCACAGCTGGGCTGAATCATGCCATGGTACTAAAGCTAGCCCTCGAATTCAGTGTGGATATGAAAGCATTTGCCTGGGGATATAATATGCCTGTGGCTAAGGAACAAAATGAGGTTGCAAATAGATTTTTCAGCCTATTTGGTGAGTTGTCAGAATTGTGACTTGTAAAAGCCCACACCCAAGTAGCTGATCTCCTTTAGTGCTCTGCTCTTAATTGTGGGAAAACATGGGTCATAATCACTTTTTTCTTTTCCTGCTGGAATTACCTTGTGATGCCTTATATCTATAAAACAACATAGCCCCAAAACACAGCTTACCTATTGGGACTGACCTATTGTGTCCCCTTTGGTACTTAATTTCACAATATTGTTGGACATTTGCAGAATTGGTTTAATTTTAACCATGCTATTAAATTCCTAGTCACTATATTGAAAATTGGGGAGGACTACCTGGGTGGCTCATTCAATGAGGTGTCAGTCTCTTGATCTTAGCTCAGGTCTTGGTCTCAGGGTTGTGAGTTCAAGCCCCGTGCTGGGCCCTGTGGCATGGAGCCTACTTAAAAAAAAAAAAAAAAGAAAGAAAGAAAAGAAAGAAAAAAAATTAGGACATATATCTGTATCAAGGAGACCAAAATCCTCTTGATTTCCTTGACAATGCAATAGGACTATCTTTCTCACTATATTTCTGCCCTGGGCACTTGTGCTAGAATTATGAAATCAGTGAAGCAATCCATTGAAGAAACTTTAGACCTATCTACCACTGAAATTTCCTAGGATTAGGAGGCCTGGATGGATCTGCCTTCTGGAAAATTCCATTTTTTTAGTGAGTCACAACAGAGGAAGACCAGAGTCCGCTTTCTAGAAATTTAGCAAGGTTATTGATGTTGGTAATAGCTAACATCTAATCATTTATGTGCCAGGGACACTTTACACATCTGATACAATCCACACATTACCTTTATAAGGCAAGTATGTTACCATATTTTACAGGTACAGAACTTGAAGATCAGCAGTGTTGGCACTAATAGAAATGCATGCAAGCTCAGATTCTGCTCTTACCACCCTACTCTGCCTTTTGTGCTTAATTTTCAACAGTAAGACTTTTAACTCAGATTTTAAAGTTTTAATTTATAACAATAATGAACAAAATAGTCTTGATAAATTGTATCTTCTAGGCCTTTGTATATTAGTCTCTCTTCTTGAATTAATTAAATGTTTCTTGCCTATGTAACATCTGCAGGATTCAGTTGGGAGACATCTGTGGGCTGCAGTAGCCATAGACAGATAGCTTTTTGAAAGCAATGGGGTTTGTGGGGGAGGAAAGGGCTCAGATGGCCACAAAGGGGGGGGGGGCACGTAGGTAGAAGACCTCATGGACTAGGAAATGTTTGCATAGATGTGGAGACAGTCAGTAAATCAGTTCACTTAAGAGTAGCAGAGTCAGGAAAAGGCATAATGGGGTATAAGATTGAAAAGCATAAATCTGGTCAGACTGAGGAGGGTCCTAAATGCCAGGCTGTATATTTACCTCATGCTTAAGTAGAAAGGACACATGGATACTTTGAGAGCCTGGAGGAAGGTGTAAATGAGAAACCAGAGACAGGGCAATCCATTTGGATCCAGAGTCTAGGGTGAAAGGGGCAGAACTAGGGAGATCTCATTGGAAACAGAGGATGTTAGAGGGTAAAATAGCTTGGTGACTGGCTCTACTTGGTTTCCTGTGGAGCAGAGGAGTCCAGAATGCATATTTCTGAGTCTGACTGAATGAGACTGTGGATAGAGGGGAAAGTGGGAGAGAGCTAGTTTTCAAAGGGGAAAGGCATGCTGATAGGTTCTGTTTTTAGAGTATTGGGTTTGGGGTGATAATGTAACATTCCAATAGAGAAATCCAGTTTACGGTTGGAGATGTCAGTTGAATATGGTAAGAGCTCAAAGCTGGTGAAGTCTGGGAGTCATACTTGTCAGCATAATGTTTGCTGTCGGTGAGCGGGACAGTCTCCAAGAGAGGACAATAGAATGAGCCAAGGGCAGAGCATGAATTTAGAGGGGTCATGGCGGGGAGGGCAGCAAATGAGAAGAGAAGCTGAACAGTTGAGGGAAGAGAGGCAAGGATGAGAGATGGATAGTATGTGGAGAAAATGATATCCATGCAGCAGAGAAGTCTAAAACCGTTTCTCTACGATGGCATGGTTGACATCTGGGCCAGATGACTTTTGTTATGGGGGTTGCCTTCTGCACTGTTGGAGGTTAGCATCCCTGGCCTTCACTCACAAGCTGCCAGCAGCATGCCACCGTCTGAGACAACAGAAATGGCTCCAGACCTGGCACCATGTCCCCTTAGGGGCAAAACTGCTCCCAGGTGAGAACTGCTGATCTACCTAGAAGAATGAGGACTAGGAAAAGACCACTGGATTTGGCAGTTGCGAATATTGAGTGAGTGGAAATCAGACTACAGAGAATTGAAGAGGGAGAAAGGGAAGGAAAGGAGACTGAGGATGAAGACCACTCAGGACGGCAGAGTGGACGTAAGAAGCAGACACTTGAGCTCTGACCTTGGCACATTTTTATGGGATAGAGCCAGTGTTCGTCCACTGTTCTCTTTTGATAGGTTGTCCTGGCTATTCATTTTTTTTTTCTTTTTTTCTTTTTTAACATGGAACGTGTTATTTGTTTGAGGGGTACAGGTCTGTGGTTCATCAGTCTACACACTTCACAGCGCCCACCACGGCACACACCCTCCCCAGTGTCCAGCCCCCCCTCCCCCCACTCCCCTCCAGCAGCCCTCAGATTGTTTCCCGAGATTAAGAGTCTCTTATGGTTTGTCTCCCTCTCTGGTTTTGTTTCATTTTTTTCGTCTCTTCCCCTATGATCCTCTGCCTTGTTTCTTAAATTCCACATATCTATCAGTGAGATCATATGGTAATTATCTTTCTCTGATTCTTACATGTAAACTCAATAATCTTGTCTTGCTCTGGGGAAATAAAGCAATGGTATTTTTACTGGGATTAAATTAAAAGTACAAATAATTTAGTCCCATGTCTCTTCATGTGTATAAATAGTTCATTACTTTTCAAAATTAATAGACTATCTTTTTTAAGCAGTTTAACAAAAAATGGAGCAGAAAGTACCCTTCATCTCCCTTTCCTCTATTGTTAACATGTTGCATTGGTGTGAGACCTTTGTTAAACTTGAGGAGCCACTACTTAACTAAAGTTCATAGTTTACATTAGGGTTCATGTATATTCTATGGAGTTTAACAAAAGTATAAGGACATGTATCCATCATTACATTGTCATAAAGAGTAGTTCACTGTCCAAAAATCCTCTGTACTTCACCTATTCATCCCTCCTTACTACCATCCCTGCACCCATGCCCTGGCAGCTGCTGATCATTTTACTGTCTGTATAGTTTTGCCTTTTCCAAAATGTTATAGAGTGGAATCCTACTGCATGTAGTCTTTTCAGATTGCTTCCTTTCACTTAGCTACATGCATTTAAGGTTCCTTCATGGCTTTGATAGCTCATGTCTTTTTAATGTTATATAATAGTCCATTGTCTTGAGTATGCATCACAGCCTGCTGTCTGTTCACCAACTGAAGGACATCTTGGTGGCTTCCAAGTTTTGGCAGTGAAGAATAAAGCTACTATAAACACCCATGTACAGGTTTTGTGTGGAAATAAGCTTTCATGTCCTTTAGGTAATAATTAAGGAGCATGATTTCTGGGTTGCACAGTATGAGTATATTTAGTTGCAAAAGAAACTGCCAAACTGTTTTCCAAAACGGCTCTATCATTTTGCATACTCACCAGCAAAGAATGATAGTTCTTGATGCCAGTATTTGATGTTGTGGGTTTTTTGTTTGTTTTTCCATTTTTGGCCATTCTAACAGGTTTGTAGTGGTAGCTCGTTTTAAGTTGCAATTTTCTAATAACAAATGACATGGAGCATCTTAAGCTTATTTGCCATCTATATATCTTTTGGTGAGGTGTCTGTTCAGATCCTTTGCCAATTTTTTAATCAAGTTGTTTTTAGTTTTTATCTCATCACACCCAGAATTTGCATTGAATTTTATTTATTGAAGCCTAGTTGAAATACAGTATTTTCAGGTGTACAGACTTAGTGATTCAGCAGTTATATACGTTGCAAGTTATATACATTGCAAGATGCTCACCGTAAGTATTGTTACCAAATGTCACCATACAAAGTTATTAAATATTGACGATATTCCTTATGCTGTACTTTTCATCCCCCTGACTTAGCTATTTTATAACTGGAAGTTTGTTCCTCTTAATTTCCTCACCTATTTTACCCCTCCCCCCACACCCCTTCCCTCTGGCACCCACCAGTTCTATTAGTGAATCTATTTGTGTTTGTTTCTTAGATTACACATATAAGTGAAATAAATCATATAGTATTTGTCTTTCCGCCTGACTTATTTTGCTTAGCATAATCCCTCTAGATCCATCCATGTAAATGGCAAGATCTTATTTCTGTGGCTGAGTAATATACGGTGTATATATACCATCTTTTCCTCATTCATCTAGTGATGGACACTTAGGTTGCTTCCATATCTTGGCAGTAAACATAGTGGTGCACTTATTTTTCTCAAATTAGTGTTTTTATTGGGTAAATAACCAGAAGTGGAATTAATGGATCATACGGTATTTCTATTTCTCATTGTTTTAGGAACCTCCCTACTGTCTTCTATAGTGGCTACACCAATTTACAGTCCCACCAGCAGTGCACAAGGGTTTCCTTTTCTCCACATCCTTGCTAAGACATTATTTCTTTTGGATACTAGCCATTCTGACAGATGTGAGGTGATATCTCATTGTGATTTTGATTTGCATTTCTCTGATGATTAGTAGTGTCCGAGCATCTTTTCATAAATTTGTTGGCCATCTGTATATTGTCTTTGGAAAAATATCCAGGTCATCTTCCCGTTTTTAATCAGATTATTTGTAGGGGTTTGTTTTTGTTTTTTGGTTTTGTGTTTTTGTTTTTGTTTTTTTTTTGGTGTTGAGTTGTAGGAGTTCTTTATATATTTTGGATATTAACCTCTTACCGGATATGTCATTTGCAAATATCTTCTTTCAGTATGTTGCCTTTTTGTTGATTTCTTTCACTGTGCAAAAGTTTAATTTGTTGTGGTCTCAAGTGTTTTTGCTTTTGTTTTCTTTGCCTGAGGAGACAGATCCAGAAGAATATTAAGGTGAATGTCCAAGAGATTACTGCTCATGTTTTCTTCTAGGAGTTTTATGGTTTCAGGTCTCAATTTAGGTCTTAAATCCATTCTGAGTTTATTTGATGTAAGAAAGTGGTCTAGTTTCATTCTTTCACATTTTGCAGGTACAGTTTTTCCCAGCACTATTTATTGAAAAGATTATCTTTTTCCCATTGTATGTTCCTGCCTACTTTATCATAGATTGGCCATATAAATGTGGGTTTACTTCTGGGCTCTTTATTTTGTTCCATCTATCTATGTTTTTGTGCCAGTACCATACTGTTTAGATTATTATAGGATTGTGATATCTCCAGCTTTGTTGTTCTCCAGGTGGTATTGGCTATTCCAGGTCTTTTGTAGTTCCATGCAAATGTTAGTATTATTTGTTCTAGTTCTTTGAAAAATGCCATTGGTGTCTTCATAGTCAGAATTGTGTTGAATCCATTGATTGCTTTGGGTAGTGTGGACATGTTAATATTCTTCCAATCCATGAGTATCCTGTATCTTTCCATTTATTTGTATTGTCTTCAATTACTTTAATTAGGTGAAGTTATAGTGTGTTATAGTTTTCAGAGTTATGGGGTCTTTGGTCTTCTTGGTTAAACTTATTCCTAGGTATTTTACTTTTTTTTTAAAGATTTTATTTATTTGAGAGAAAGAGATTGAGAAAACGAGTGGGAGGAGGGGCAGAGGGAGAAGCAGACTCCCTGCAGAGCAGGGAGCCCGATGCGGGACTGGATCCCAGGACCCTGGGATCATGACCTGAGCCAAAGGCAGATGCCTAACCAACTGAGCCACCCAGGCACCCAGTATTATACTCTTTTTGATGTAATTATAAATGGTATCGTTCTCTTAATTTCTCTTGCTGCAGAGTTGTGTCTAGAAACACAACAGATTTCTATATATTGATCTTTTTCTTTTAGCGTGCAACTTTACTAAATTCATTTATTCTAAGACCTTTTTAGTGAAGCCTTTAGGGTTTTTTATGTATAGTATCATGTCATCTGTAAATAGTGACTGTTTTCTTCGTGAGTTTTAAGAGCTCTTTGTTTATTTCGGCTATGGGTCCTTTTATCAGGTGTGTGTTTTGCATACATTTTCTCCCAGTCCATGGCTTTTTATTTTCAACCTCTTAATAGTTCTATTTGCAGAGAAGTTAAGTCCAACTTATCAATTTTTTTCTTTCAGGGATTGTGCTTTTGATGTTGAATCTAAAAAGTCCCTTCTCTTTTAATGTTTGTTTCTTCATTTTTAGGCATGTACCTTATAAATCTAATCTGATAATCTCTACTTTAGTAGGTAACTTTAATGCTTTTGCATTCAGTGTTCATACTGATATATTTGTAATTTTCTATGATTTTACTTTATCCATTCTTGTTTCCATGTTCTTCTTTCTTTACCTTTTTCTCACTTCCGTCAGATTCATCAGGTTTGCTTTATTTTTCTTCTATTAATTTAAAAAGTGTAATCCATTTTAATCTTGAATCTAAAATCATTCGGGGTTTTCCTCTTCCTAAACAGCTAGAAAAATGTGGAACTCCAATTCTGATTGTCCTGTCTCTTACATGTTCTCCAGGATTATTGCTCCAGTATTATATTGAAGCCTTGGAAATGAATCATTCTTGTGGAGTTACCCACAGGTTTACTAATTTCTTTGCTTGTTTTTCTTCCTGGCATACCTGTCCTTTCAAGTGAATCTAGTTTTCTTTCCTAAACTATATGCTTTTTTAGTTCCTTGAGACCTCTTCACTGATAATAAGCTATTGGAGTTGTTTTTGTAAAACTGCCTTTACTTTTGCCCTCATTTGTGAGTAATAATTTTAACTGGATTTAAAATTCTAAGTTGGCCCTTATTTTCTCCCATTTCTTTGAAGAATTTTTTTCATTGGCTTTGAATTCATTTGTTGCTATTAGGAAATTGCCATCTAATTACTGTTCCTTTATGGGAAATCTATCTTTTGTCTCAGCCTGCTTTTAAGATTTTTCTTTATCTTTGGTGTTCTGTAGTTTTACTACAACAGATCAATAGATGTAGATTTATTTTTATTTAGTCTTAGTGGCATTTGTTGTACTTCAGTCTGAAGATCTACTTTTTAAACAGTTCTCTAAACTGGCTTTCATCACTGAGCGTATTAATTTATCCATTTTTGTTTTGTTTTGTTTTCAAGATTTTACTTATTTGAGAGAGAGAAGTATGAGCACAAGCAGTGGGGAGTGGCAGGCAGAGGGAGAGGGAGAAGCAAGCTCCCGGCTTGATCCCAGGACCGCAAGATCATGACCTGAGCCTAAGGCAGATGCTTAACCGACTGAGCCATCCATGTGCCCCTCAGCTTACCCATTTTTAGCTCCCTTTTATAACTCTTACTAAATACATTTGAGACCCTTTCAGTCTTCAGCCTTTTATGTTTCATCGCCCTGCCTGAGTTGTTTCCTATGTAATTTCTTCAAGATCTCTCTTATAGTTTATTAATTTTTTTAGCTGCAACCAATGTGTTATTTTATTCATCAGTTGAGTTTCTAATTTCAGTGACTATATTTTTCAATCTGAGGCTTTGTAGTTTAGAACTTAGAGCAGAGTCATGTGGGGTTCAAATTCTTGCTTTACCACTTACTACCTGTGAAACCACCAGCAAATTACTTAACTGTGATTTTTCTCATCCATTAAATTAGGATAATAGTATAGATATACTATAGGTATAGAATCTAATAGTTTAGAATGAGAATTAACAGAATAATAAGGGATTACATAGTGTGGTATGTGTAAGTGCTGTGTTTTAATTGCTATTGTCACATTTGCATTTTTGTTTTACTTTATTTCACACATCGTTTTAAATACATTTAATTTTAAATTACCATCTAATCAGTTATCCGAAGTCTAATCCTATTTTCTGTTGACTTTTTCTCATGATGGATTGGGATTATTTTCCTATTGATTTGAAATTTTGGGTTATAAAAGTGTCTCTTCATTGAGGCTTTAACTGTAAGAATCTTCTTTCGTCTGAGTGTGGACCTCTCTATCTCCAGATTTTGTTTCTGCCAATCTCTTCAAGAGCCTGAAACCAATGTTAATAGCTTGGCATGGGGTATGACACATTCCTGGCACTCCAGTATTTAGAGATCAGATAGAAGTGACCAGAGAGATTGAAAGTAGAAAACCAAAGTTTAACAGAAATCAAAGGAAAAGACTTCATTTTTAAAGGAGGGATCTGGGTGAGTTATGGAAGTTATATGCTGCTAAGAGATGAAGTAAGATGTGGAGGATTTCTGTGACTTTTGAGTGATTGCAGTATAGTGGTATGGGGAGAAGCCTTATGAAATAAAAGATTGAAGACTGAGATTTTTTTGTAGTATACCTAGTGCAATAAGAAGAAATTGAAGGCATAAAGATCATAAAGGAAGAAGTAAAACTATCTGTACTACAGGTGACATGATTGTAAATAATAAAGTTCTAAGTTAATATCAGAAGCACCAAATAGCTAGAAATAATTTTAACAAAAGTTGTGTAAGACATCTACACTGAAAACTATACATAAAACACTGCTGAGAGAAATACATGGAGATAGATATATAATGTGTTCATGGATTATAAGATTCAATATTGACATCAGTTGCTCCCAGCTTCTTTGATTTCATTACAATCCTGATCAAAATCCCAGAGTTTGTTGTAAAAAATCAAGCTGAGTCTAAAATTTGAAAATGCAAGTTATTAAGAATAGGCAAGACAACTTTAGAGAGCAAGCTGATAGCAAAATTTACATGTGTATATACAAAAGATCTAAAATAGCCAAGATGGTCTGAAAGAAGGTATTTACAGTACCTGATTTGAAGACTTGGCATAAAATGAGAGTAAGACTATGGTATAGTTTAAGAATAGATATTCTGATCGATGGAATAGAGTCCAGAAATAGATGTAATCAAACACATTTGACAAAGGCACCAGGTTTTCAGTAAATGCTGGTTAAGGCAGTTGGATATCCATGCAGAATAAACAAACCTTGGTCTGTCTCAAGCCATAAACAAAATTAGTCTCAGATGGTTGATAGTCCTAGGTAAGAAATCTAAAACTATGATGTGAAAACTGAAGAATATTCTCATGACACTGAAGTAGGCAGAGGTTTAATATATGGCACAAAAATGCACTTGACCATAAAAAATTGATGTATTTTTGGACTTCAAAAATATTTTAGAAATTCAGTTCATCAAAAGACACCATTTGAAGATGGATAAAGAAGGCCTTTCTAAACAAGACCTCAAACTCAGAAGATGGTAAAGGAAAAAATTGCAACTTGGATAAATTGTCTCCTTTCCCCAAAAAAGGAAGAAAGCAAGCAAGAAAGACCTGAAATATAAAGGTTCTCATTAGCAGCTTCAGCAAACTGGGAGAACATTTGCTGCATAATTACAGTATATGAAAAGCACCGTGAGATAAAATAATGGCTCCTCAAAGTTGTCCTAATTTCCAGAGCCCGTGAAGGTAGCAGATGGAATTATAATATGGGAGATTATCGGAGAGAGCGCAGCGTAATCACAAAGGCACTTAGAAGTGAAGAGGGAGAAGTCCAGAGTGATGGCGATAGGAAGAGAACTCCACTGACCTTGTTGGCCTTTGAAGGTGGAGCAATGGAGACATGAGGAATGCAGGTGGCCTCTGAAAACTGGAAAAGGCAAGGAAATGAATTCTTCCCTAGAGCTTCCAGAAGAAATACAATCCTGCCAACACCTTGATTTTAGTCCAGCAAGTCCCATTTTAGACTTCTGATCTCCAGAAGTATAAGATAATGAATTCGTGCTGTTTTAAGCCACTAAATTTATGGCAGTTAGAGCAGCAATAGGAAACTGCATACTGGTTATCAGTAAAAAAGACAAGTAATGTAATTTTAAGATGGTTAACTCACAAAATGAAACCTAGATGTCCAATAAATACGGTTAAAAACACTGAATACCACTAGTAATCAGAGAACTCAAATTTAAATGAGATCTAGTTTGCCTATTAGATTAGCAAAAATTTTCATAGATACTATCCATGCAGTCTTCGCAAGGATCCAAGAAGAGTGTCTTTATACATTGTTGGTGATGGTCTAAATAGGAAAGATGTTTTAGAGGGAAAATCCATCAAAATTAAAGATTATTTCCGGGCGCCTGGGTGGCTCAGTCGTTAAGCGTCTGCCTTCGGCTCAGGTCATGATCCCAGGGTCCTGGGATCGAGTCCCACATCGGGCTCCCCG